>NC_085993.1:47369679-47382179 GCF_030014385.1 Trichomycterus rosablanca | reverse complement strand
GTCCATCCTAGATGCCTTTGAGCCCAGAGAATTCGACGCCGCTTCTGGACATGGTTAACACAAGGCTTCTTTTGTAACATGTAACTCTGTATTGTAGTGCTTGACAAAGGTTTGCCAAAGTAATCCCTCACCCATGTGGTTATATCAGCTATTGTTGAGTGGCGGTTCTTGATGCGGCGTCGTCTGAAGGATCACAGGCATTCAGCTTAAGCTTGCGCTCTTGGCACTGAAATTCCTCCTGATTCCTTGAATCATTTAATGATATTCTGCACTGTAAAGGGAGAAATATGCAAATCCCTTCCAATCTTTCTTTGAGGTTCATTGTTTTTAAACATTTTAATCATTTTCTCACACATTTGTTGACAAACTGGAGATCCTCTGATCATCTTTGCTCATCAAAGACTCAGCCTTTCCTGAATGCTGCTTTTGTACCAAACCGCGTTGTCACCTTTTTGGAATCACATCAATGTTTAGTTTTTTTTTACCTCATTAATAGCCCTAAATTGCCGCTGTCCCAACTTTTTTTGGAATGTGTTGTCTGAAATGCATGAATGGAGGTATATTAACAAATGAAATGAAGTTGAGCAGACAAAACATGAAATATCTCAGGTTCATCCTGTCTGTCATCAAATAAAAGTCAAAGTAAATGTAAAGAACACTGTGTTTTTATTTTATTTGCATTTTCCATACTGTCTCAACTTTCTTCTGATTTGGGGTTGTAGAATTTTGACTGTCAAATGTCGAGGCTTACACTTTATGTAAAAAGTAACTGGCCATAAAAAACAATGCAAAGTTTTTGGCACTATAATTTATAATGCAACGTTGCGCTGCATTTAGATCATTTAATTACGAGGAAGCAAAATGTTTAAAAGCCTCTTTAAAGAAGAAAAAATAGGAAGCAGCCATATGGTAGTGAGATAACGCCTATGGAAGTGTACTGTTATAAGAACATACAGTATATAAACAGTATAAACAGATCAGGACGCAGCATAAGCCCTCATTATTCTTCCCTCTGTTGCCATTCTACTTTCTTTTTCAGGAATATTGATGCAGCTCAAGGTCTTATTAAATCAGACAAGTTCATTTGTTTAAGTCATTTAAGCCCTGCAGGTCTCTAATGGCTAATGATTTATAGTGCAAAAGAATTCAGCATTCAGGCACTTTGGAAGCTGCTCACCCTGTCACATTGCAGAGGTGTCACATTACTTAGGAAATTAATGTAGGAGGAAATCAGTGTTTCTGGCTGGAAATTAATCACTGTTGAAGATCCAGGAAGATGGGCAAGAATGTTGTGTATCCATGCCGCACCACTGGTTCAGCTTACAAAGCGAATGTGGTGGTTGGTATGATTAATGTTCGTATTGCATATAAACAGTACACTATTTAGCTTATTACCTCTGCATATATACTTTTCATAATAATGATCATGGTTAGTTATTTACTGGGCATGGTTAGCATTGGAGCTTAAGGTGGTGTAAGCCATAATTGAGCCTATCTCAGTGTTACATAATGCAAAGTCATTAATGCTTTACTTATCTTTAAGGAAAAAACTTTAAAGAATGAAAATTAAAGTTGATCTACTATTTATATGATGTCTTGGTGTGAAATGAGCATTAAAGAGGTAGCCTGACTACACATAAAGCTGTATGTGTACTATCTTGGTTAGACATGGACTAGCTGTACTTTTTTAAGTGCAAACACATTCAAGGCTTCCAGTTTTTAAAGGGTTAATTTCATCTTATATAAACCAACAATTTATCAAGAACGTAATTGGGTTTTGTTACAGGTGTTGGATGTTCATTGTGCAGTTTTTGAGCTTGGGTGTGGTTACAGGGACTTATCTCTGGTCTACCTTAAAGTAAGAGTCTGGGTTTTGTGTCAAATACACATGAGCTTGTGTAGAGACCGAGCTGTGTGGACTAGCTGTATATTTTAAGGTGTAAACACATTCAAGGCTTCCAGTCTCAGAGGCAGCAAAGCAGCCTCACAACATTATGGATCCTGCACCATGTTTCACTGTAGGTACCATGTGCTCTTCTTTAAAAGCATAATTTAATCTTATATGAACCAACAATTTATCAAGAATATAATTGGGTTTTGTTACAGGTGTTAAATGTTCATTGGGTCCTAGGTCGGCATCACTGTACTTATGTGGGTGTGGTTACAGGGACTAATCTCTGGTCTACTTAAAAATAAGAGTCTGGGTTTTGTGTCAAATGCACATGGGCTTGTGTAGAGACCGGGCTGTGTGGACTAGCTGTACTTTTTTAGGTGCAAACACATTCAAGGCTTCCAGTCCCAGAGGCAGGAAAGCAGCCCCTTAACATTATGGATACTCCACAATGTTTCACTGTAGGTAGCTCTAGGAGCTCTAGTTTGGTTTGATCTGTTCATAGACTATTTTCAGAAAGGGATTGTGGTTTGTCTATGTAAGTTTTGTTGCGCTTTAATGCCTTTCTTTAAGCATTAGGGTCCTCATTGCCCTTCACCCATAGAGCCCTGTTTTGTTTCTTGTGTGTGGTATATGGTACAGGTTGAAACCATCACTCCAGATGTTTTCAGCTCAGCCTGAAGTTCTGTGGATCTTGTACACGGTTCTGTGGCCATATTTCAAACCATTTTGTAAGGTTCTCAGTTTTTATCTTTCCACCACATCCTGGAAGGTCTTTTGACTGTTCCATGATTTGCAAACTTCCTCATAACATTTCAAATAAATGTTAAATCTCTAAAGCTATGCTCTTTGGAGAAAGTCTTGTACTCTTTGGTCTGTGTTTGCTTGCTGATCTTAGCATTTCTAGTCTGCTCAGACAGCTCTCCTATCTTTGCCATTGTTAACAAGGAACAGATAATAAAACTGGCATTTTAAAGTATTAAATCTGCACTTTGCAGAGGGCTTGTGTCTCTCTCAGAGGGACCAAAACATCCATAATAACTGCTGCAAACCGGAAGAGGTGATTGGGACCTTTATTCAAGTTAGGGCAAATAGGAAGCACCAATCAAACCAGTCTTATGTAAGTACTTTACCCCTTTATCAACCCCCATTCCTATCCTACTCTAATTACTGGGTCTTCCTTGACTCTCATACCCCTTTTCCACCAACGTGGATCTGGCTCCGTTCCGGTTCGCAAACATGATTTTGAACCAGTTCTGCGTGTTTTCACCGAAAAAAGAGGTTCCCGACAGCGAACTAGGGTTCTAATCTGGCATCACAGGATACTTGTTTTTTCAGCGTGAACCTTGACGTTATCTGTGGGCGTGTCACAGTGTAGAGGTTTGGATGCTTTCACATGAGACATTATAACATTATATAGAATTTAAACCACTTTTATCTTTTAAAGTTCACCTGATTAAATTTTGAGCCAGTTTTCCGCTGATATTCGCTGATTTTCAAAGCCATGAACTGTGTGATATGACGTGGTAAAAGTGACCCGGACAGTACAAACTGTCACGTGGGGCTAAAGGACGAGACAAAGGTGCGGACACACACGCAGAGATGTGACAGAAACAAAGGATTTATTAATAAGGCAAAACTAGGCAAAACTAGGAAACAAGGCAAAACAAAGAGCTAGCGTAACATGAGCTAGAAACATAGCTAGCATAACATGAGCTAGAAACATGGCTAGTAACATGAGCTAGAAACATGGCTAGTAACAAGACTAGAAACAAACATGGCTAGTAACAAGAGTTAGGAACATGGCTAGTAACAAGAGCTAGGAACATGACTAGTAACAAGATCTAGAAACATGACTAGTAACAAGAGCTAGGAACAAGGGAGCAAAACAGGGTTAAGAAACCTGCCAAACAAAACAGAGTCACCAACAAAGCCAAAAACATCATCCATACCGAGCCAAACAAAGCCAAAATAGTAGTCAAATAGTTCCCCCCGTCAGTCTTCCAGCCTTCCTCTTAGCTGGAGCTAATCAGTCCAAATGAACCAATCAGTGAAGGGGTGTGGCAGGAGACAGTGTGTGCTCACGAAGAGGGGGCATGTGGCACACAGGAGCTCATTGTCACACAAACAATGTTTAATGTTAAAAATAAAGCGTAACGTGGCTTGTTGTACTAAAACAATGATTGATGAATTTGGGCAGTACAGAGCACTTATAACCAGTAATAACAGAGAAAAGTTTAGTGTTTCTGTGTCGTACTTTTAGTACATTCAGTTACGTTACGCTTTATTTAGGTGAAGCTTTTTGCGGATTCAGAACCCCGAGCTGCATAACCATCACACGTGAAGTTAATATGGCTAAACACAGATACATGTGGAGCTTTTAGACTGGATTTGATGGTAATTTCACACAGATGGATGTTCGTGTCATGGAACTTTAGTGATGTTTTATCGCTCAAGCCGAGCGCTGAGCAAATCGGCTATTTGCGCCGAGGTTCGTGGTGGGAGCGAAGCTCAAAATGATTCTTACGTCAGTGAACTAAAGAAAACAACAACCACGACAAACACGTCTACGTCTTCTTATCACCGATAGTTGAGCGATGCTTTTAGCATAAAAACGAACATCTGTAACAACAGCACAAATGCTCACACATAATCTACACGCTCCACCATCATGTTACTACTCTTTACTTTTGTTGTGTAACGCCCACTGTTGATGACGCATGCTTGGCTCCCAAAAACTGGTGGAAACACGGGTCGGTTCTCTACAAAACACCAAGGTTCAAAGAAACCTGAAGAGAACCGGTTCAAGAACCAGGTTTCTTTTGGTGGAAAAGCTAAGTCAGTGGGCTAGAAACAGTACCCAGTAGCTTGATATGGTCCCGAGGAGCGATCTTGAGGTTCAGTCTGCCACTTAAACATGGAGCCCCAACATAACTGAGCATCAGAAATAGGAATATCAAGAGTGGTACTATAAAGAGCTGACCTGTGGTACCTCTAGTGGCAGAGGGAAACCCTGCCTGATGCATTACTAGTTCCAGACGAAATACATTTCCCAGGAGCTCCTGCACACTCATTTGTGGAATGCACTAAAGCTGAACTCAGAGCTGTGAGTGACTAGTTCAGCTTGTCGCTGAGTCTTTACATGATGCACGATGAAGCTGGTAATGTAATGGGTTTACCTAAGAAAGACAAAAAAGTTAAAAACAAAGTGAAACAACAAAGTAAAACTGCACAAAGTAAATAATAATTAAGTAAAAAAGATATTGTATCTGAAGTTGTGTTGCGGTGTGCTGTTGAACTGAGTTGCTGGTGTTTTACTTCTAACCATGGTGCCGTGTTGATGTTATTCTCCTACGTATGTGTTTTAATTTGTTTTTCTCGTGAGCTGTATTTTTGGTTACTATTATTATTTGAGTCTGGTTTTGTTACTACACTTGGGTGTTAACTATGTGGGTGAGCAAATTTTTTGCCACCACCTTTGTTAAAGTAAGTCACATAATCTCAAACAATAGACTGCAGAAAGAAATATCTCTGTTGCATCACTTATCGTTTAGTTGAAAGCCACTACAAGAAGAACAATTTATCAAGAATGTAATTGGGAGGACCGCTCAGGAGGCGCAGCGCTTAAACTCGCTGGTTCAAAACTCAGTTCTGCCATCCGGCTGGGTGGCTACATGAACAACTTTGGCTGTTGTTAATACAGGGGAGGGAAGTGTCAGATAGGGACCTCATAACTGATGCAATTACGACCTTTGCTGGCTGATTGATGGCGTCTGCACAGAGACGAGGGATAACGCAACTGCTTTACCCCTTTATCAACCCCCACTCCTCTCCTACTCAGATTAATTGCTGGGTCCTTCTATGAGATGCCTCCTTGACTCTCAGTGGGCTAAAAGCAGTACCCATTAGCTTTTTAATTGGAAATTATATGGTCCTGAGGAACATTGGGTTTTAGTCTGCCTCATTCTGGACCCAGACTTAAACATGGAGTCCCACCCTAACTGAGCATCAGAAATAGGAATATCAAGGGCCATCGCACCAAACTGGCACTGTAAAGAGCTGACATGTGGTACCTCCACTGGCAATTAAGACTTCTGCTGGCTGATTGATGTGATCAGGGTGTGGCTCTCTGTGCACAAAGCTGATCCGCATATAAACCTCGGCTAGTGCAGGTGAAAAGATGCAGTCGGCTACTGCACACGTGTCGAAGGGGGTGTGTGTCAGTTTGCTCTCCTCAATCTGGACGGGGGTCAGCACCAGTGGAGAGGAGGCATATATATATATATATATATATATATATACAGTGTATCACAAAAGTGAGTACACCCCTCACATTTCTGCAAATATTTTATTATATCTTTTCATGGGACAACACTATAGAAATAAAACTTGGATATAACTTAGAGTAGTCAGTGTACAACTTGTATAGCAGAGTAGATTTACTGTCTTCTGAAAATAACTCAACACACAGCCATTAATGTCTAAATAGCTGGCAACATAAGTGAGTACACCCCACTGTGAACATGTCCAAATTGTGCCCAAAGTGTCAATATTTTGTGTGACCACCATTATTATCCAGCACTGCCTTAACCCTCCTGGGCATGGAATTCACCAGAGCTGCACAGGTTGCTACTGGAATCCTCTTCCACTCCTCCATGATGACATCACAGAGCCGGTGGATGTTAGACACCTTGAACTCCTCCACCTTCCACTTGAGGATGCGCCACAGGTGCTCAATTGGGTTTAGTCCATCACCTTTACCTTCAGCTTCCTCAGCAAGGCAGTTGTCATCTTGGAGGTGTGTTTGGGGTCGTTATCCTGTTGGAAAACTGCCATGAGGCCCAGTTTTCGAAGGGAGGGGATCATGCTCTGTTTCAGAATGTCACAGTACATGTTGGAATTCATGTTTCCCTCAATGAACTGCAGCTCCCCAGTGCCAGCAACACTCATGCAGCCCAAGACCATGATGCTACCACCACCATGCTTGACTGTAGGCAAGATACAGTTGTCTTGGTACTTCTCACCAGGGCGCCGCCACACATGCTGGACACCATCTGAGCCAAACAATTTATCTTGGTCTCGTCAGACCACAGGGCATTCCAGTAATCCATGTTCTTGGACTGCTTGTCTTCAGCAAACTGTTTGCGGGCTTTCTTGTGCGTCAGCTTCCTTCTGGGATGACGACCATGCAGACGGAGTTGATGCAGTGTGCGGCGTATGGTCTGAGCACTGACAGGCTGACCTCCCACGTCTTCAACCTCTGCAGCAATGCTGGCAGCACTCATGTGTCTATTTTTTAAAGCCAACCTCTGGATATGACGCCAAACAAGTGGACTCAACTTATTTGGTCGACCCTGGCGAAGCCTGTTCCGAGTGGAACCTGTCCTGGAAAACCACGGTATGACCTTGGCCACCATGCTGTAGCTCAGTTTCAGGGTGTTAGCAATCTTCTTATAGCCCAGGCCATCTTTGTGGAGAGCAACAATTCTATTTCTCACATCCTCAGAGAGTTCTTTGCCATGAGGTGCCATGTTGAACATCCAGTGGCCAGTATGAGAGAATTGTACCCAAAACACCAAATTTAACAGCCCTGCTCCCCATTTACACCTGGGACCTTGACACATGACACCAGGGAGGGACAACGACACATTTGGGCACAATTTGGACATGTTCACTGTGGGGTGTACTCACTTATGTTGCCAGCTATTTAGACATTAATGGCTGTGTGTTGAGTTATTTTCAGAAGACAGTAAATCTACACTGCTATACAAGCTGTACACTGACTACTCTAAGTTATATCCAAGTTTCATGTCTATAGTGTTGTCCCATGAAAAGATATAATGAAATATTTGCAGAAATGTGAGGGGTGTACTCACTTTTGTGATACACTGTATATGTGTGTGTGTGTGTGTGTGTGTGTGTGTGTGTGTGTGTATGTGTATATGTAATTGGGTTTTGTTACAGGTGTTGGATGTTTATGGGTCCTAGGTCGGCGTCGCTGTGCTTATGTGCACTTTTTAAGCTTGGGTGTGTTTACATGGACTAATCTCTGGTCTACCTTTGTGTCAAATGCACATGAGCTTGGGTATAGACCAGGCTCAGTGTAAAAGTGATTCACTTTTGAGGCAATAGCGTAATGTGTATGGCTGAACAAGTACTTTCTATTTTAAGTTCAAGTTTAGCCAGACCATAAATATCATAAATAGAGTCGCACACAATGGCACAGTTAATAAAGAGGATGACACACTGCAACATGGATACTTATATCCTGGCTTCTGGTCCCTCGCTGTGATGTATGTTTTCCTTGTGTCCCTGTGGGTTTCCTTTAGGTTCTTTGTCTCATCTTGGTAATACATGCAGAATGTGAAATGACTGCACTGAATTTTCCGTAGGTGTAAGTGAGTGAGTAAAAGTGTGAGTTAACGTCACCCTGTGATGGATTAGTGGCTTTTCCAGGCTGTGCTCGTGTCTTTTATTCAGTGTCCGGGGTGTCCTCCTCTATGTCATTCACTTCAACCCTGACCAGGGGAAGCAATTAGTTAAAATAAATACATGAAAGCAATAATGATAAAAGTAGTCTTAGTGATACATGAATTAATTAACCTTCAAAACTAATGATATAATAATGCAAGTGTATAGCTTGGACTAAATGCTTTAAACAAATGGTAAATCAGTGGCAAGCAGAGTAAAATGCACAATGAAAACACAGAATGCTTTGTTTAAATAAATACTAGTTAAATTAACATAGATTTACAGTTTAGTACACATTTACAACCAAGCTGGAGGTATTGATCGACCATGTCAGTGTCACTGCAGTGCTGAGAATGATCCACCACCCAAATAATACCTGCTCTGTGGTGGTCCTGTGGGGGTCCTGACCATTGAAGAACAGGGTGAAAGGGGGCTAACAAAGCATGCAGAGAAACAGATGGACTACAGTCAGTAATTGTAGAACTACAAAGTGCTTCTATATGGTAAGTGGAGCTGATAAAATGGACAGTGAGTGTAGGAACAAGGAGGTTTTTGGACTGAACCCGGATGCTGTTTGCTAGCCACAGTCTCTTATCCAATATCAGTGCCTGACCTTAAATCCACTTAGGTCCTCCAGAAAAGTGGAGGCTGTAACAACCACAAGAAGATTGAATGAAGAAAGTAAGGAAGAGGGAAGGGGGCGCGGGCTTGGCGGGTATCTTCATGTTCATTTCTATGGATCTGCAATGGGGATCTAACAAGATCATGGGCATGAGTCCAAATACTTTTGGCCATATAGTGTGTATTTTTTTTCCTGTTCTTTCCAAGTTTGTTGAATTCAGTGCAGATGATTTTGCATGCTATTACTTTGCTGAGGTCGCTGACAGACTAATGTATCACCGGGACTCTGGTAGTCGGGCGCGGGTATTTAAAGCTCGTTTAAACTTCAGTGCACTCTCCATAGACAATTACAGCAGTAAAATGAGTTGTAGCAAACAGATCACTGAGGTTGTAGCGCTATTATAGGTTGCCATTCTTCTAATAAGTCAGTTCATTAAATGTTTGCTGTTGTACAGCGTCCAGCTGCAAAGTAGTAGCCTTACAGAAGCTAACACCAATGTCATAATGTAAATTATAATTTATTTGTATTATTATTTGTTGTAAAAATGTCAATATCAAGTTAGAAGCAGCATCATGACAACTGTTGGTCACTACGAGCTTAATGGTCTGACTTTCTATACCAAGAATCAGTAGTTTGTATTTGTTTTTTGAAGCATATTGAACATTCATTTTTATTAATGTATCCAAACAACATCAAGGACCATCAAAGTGTTTATTGCAAATGTAAGCTAATACGTGATGTTTCTTTTGGTTAGCATTGTTACCTCCTTAAATTCTATTTTGATCTAGTGTCCTTTGCATTGTAGTGCATATGAAGTGCATAATAACATACATGGTAAAGCACACTGCTTTTGGACACTTAAGTATTAAAAGTAGTAATTATTATTATTATTATTATTATTATTATTAATAATTATTATTATTGTTATTATTATTATTATCATTATTAATTATTATTATTATTATTATTATTATTATCAATCAATTATTATTATTATTATTATTATTATTATTATTATTATTAATAATAATACTTATTGTTATTGTTATTATTATGATCATTATTAATAATAATAATAATAATAATAATAATAATTATTATTATTATTATTATTATTATTATTATTATTATTATTATTATTTAGTTTTTATGGCTAAACTGCCCCACACAAGTCCACAATCAACAACTGTTGAGCCAGCTTTACCCCCATGCACCCTGCTGACCCATAGTGATAGGAAAGTGGGCATGATACTGCTATCCGTACCCCCTGCCAAGCTATACAGCAAGTGGCCATGATAAAGACCTTGTTATTCTGTGTCATGAGGATAAAATTCATGCAGATGAATTAAATTCAATTTTGATCTTGTGTCTTTTGCATTGTCGGGTTATGAACAAATGCAAATGTAAGCCAATCAGTTATGTTTCTTTTGGTTAGCATGGTTACCTCCTTAAATTCTATTTTTATCTAGTGTGTTTTGCATTGTAGTTCATAATGAAGTGCATAATACAAAACATACATTGTAAAGCACACTGCTATTGGACTCTTAAGTAGTAAAAGTAGTAAAGTGGGCATGATACTGTTATCTGTACCCCCTGGCAAGGTTTATGTTTTTTTTTTTACAATCTGGCAGGTCAATAAGTCGTACTTGCCAAAGTGCACAGTGCTTTATTATTATTATTAATGTATTTATTTTATTTATTTATTAAACTGCCCCGCACAAGTCCAAAATTAATAAATGCAAAATCAGCAATTATTGAGCCATTTTTACCTCCATGCACCCTGCTAGCCCATAGTGATAGGAAAGTGGGCATGATACTGTTATCCGTACCCCCTGCCAAGCTATGCAGCAAGTGGCCCCAAAAACGTATTTTATGCCATGAAGATAAAATTCATGCATTAATTTGTTCGTTCATTAATTTTCTTATCTGCTTATCCAACCAGGGTCGCGTGGTGGTGCTGAAGCCTATCCCAGCTTTTCAATGGGCGCAAGGCACACAGTAACACCCTGGACGGGGCACCAGTCCATCGCAGGGCAGACACACATACACACATCTACTCACTTATAGGGCATTTCAGTGTCTCCAATTAACCTGACTGCATGTTTTTGGACTGTGGGAGGAAACCGGAGCTCCCAGAGGAAACCCACGCAGACACGGAGAGAACATGCAAACTCCACAGGAAAGAGGACCCAGACCATCCTGCCTGGGGATCGAAACCAGGACCTTCTTGCTGTGAGGCGATAGTGCTACCCACTGTGCTACCCAGTGTCTTTTGCATTGTCGGGTTATGAACAAGAACCAAAACTTAGCTGAGGCTAATAAAGTTTGCAATTTATTTATTATTATTATTTTCAGAAATTCCTAGACTGGTTGCCACTGAGGCGGCCTGACGTCTTATTCCACTGCTTACCCAAGTTTCAGGTCTTTTAGCCACACCCATTATATATGATACATTATACACTAAAGTGTCAAAATACTACAACTGTAAAGCACACTGCAACTGGACTCTAGAGTAGTGAATGGTTCTGTTGAATGGTTATTTACAATTCATTATCTGGCAGGTTAATATATGCTACTTGCCCAAGTGCACAGTGCTATTTTGTCTCTGTGTCTTTATGGCTTTATGCCCCATACAAGCCTAAAATCATCAAGTGCAAAATCACCGCCATGCACCCTACTTGCTGTATCACTTGACAGGTGGTGCAGATTACAGTGTCATGCCCACTTTTCTATCACTATGGGTCGCATAGTGATAGAAAAGTGGGCATGACACTGTAATCTGCACCACCTGCCAAGTGATACAGCAAGTGGCCCAGATAAAGAGCAAGTGTCATAAAGATAAAATTTATGCAGAATTTGATTCTCTTTCATTCTCTTTTCCATGGGTCCATCTCCACATGATCTTGGAAAAACGTGATTCATCAGGCCACTTAATCTACCTCCATTGCCTTGATGTCTAGTTCCAGTGCTTGTGTGGTCATTACAGGTGCATTCCACAGTGGACAGGAGTTAGCATGAGCACTAAATTGTTGATTAAACACTTTTAACCCAGAGCCTGACCCCCAGTGCTCTTTTGACTGAATGGGTACACATTTCCACAAACATTCTCTCTAGAAGCTTTTAAAGGCACAGAGGAAGATGGAGAGCAGCATCCTATTACTGGTCATAGTGGAATGTCCAACAAACGTAGGGTTAGATGTCTGCATACTTTAGGCCACACTGTGTATGCAATTTTATATATGACCTGAAGTAATAACAAAAAGCAGAGAGAAATGTTTTGATATAAAGTTCCTTCTGTTGAACTCAGTGGGACTCTGGTGTAGTTTAATTATCATGCATTATTTGCTGTATGTGGTAGAGGTGATATATTTCTGTTCTTCTGTCAGGGATCAGAGATTTTGGAGCAGATGGCTGTGGTGTTTTCAGCTGCTGAGGTCAATGACGGACAAAACATTTATGCTTCTATCAAGGAGGACGTTGGTACCAGAACATTTCATTAGCATGCAGTCAAAGCTT
>NC_085993.1:47362179-47367179 GCF_030014385.1 Trichomycterus rosablanca | reverse complement strand
ATACACGGCCGGGCTGCTATAGCCAAACCTTTGGTCACTCGTGCCGATGCCAAACGTCGGTTTCAATGGTGCAAGGAGCGCAAATCTTGGGCTGTGGACAATGTGAAACATGTATTGTTCTCTGATGAGTCCACCTTTACTGTTTTCCCCACATCCGGGAGAGTTACGGTGTGGAGAAGCCCCAAAGAAGCGTACCACCAAGACTGTTGCATGCCCAGAGTGAAGCATGGGGGTGGATCAGTGATGGTTTGGGCTGCCATATCATGGCATTCCCTTGGCCCAATACTTGTGCTAGATGGGCGCGTCACTGCCAAGGACTACCGAACCATTCTGGAGGACCATGTGCATCCAATGGTTCAAACATTGTATCCTGAAGGCGGTGCCGTGTATCAGGATGACAATGCACCAATACACACAGCAAGACTGGTGAAAGATTGGTTTGATGAACATTGAAGTTGAAGTTGAACATCTCCCATGGCCTGCACAGTCACCAGATCTAAATATTATTGAGCCACTTTGGGGTGTTTTGGAGAAGCGAGTCAGGAAACGTTTTCCTCCACCAGCATCACGTAGTGACCTGGCCACTATCCTGCAAGAAGAATGGCTTAAAATCCCTCTGACCACTGTGCAGGACTTGTATATGTCATTTCCAAGACGAATTGACGCTGTATTGGCCGCAAAAGGAGGCCCTACACCATACTAATAAATTATTGTGGTCTAAAACCAGGTGTTTCAGTTTCATTGTCCAACCCCGATATTTCAGGCCATCATTTACCCCTTGAACACATACATTTGTTTGATCAAAAAGAAAATAACTGATTACAATTAGGATTTTCTGAATTCTTGGACTTTATTTTAATATTACAAAGAAATAAATATGTGGTGATTTCTTCTAATTAACCGGTTGGGCAAAAAATGTCCCAAATTGGCATCTAAATACATGACTTATAAATGATTTTATTGATGTTAAATTTGTTTATTATTGTTAATAATTATTGTTTATTATTATCAACAGAAAATAAATAAATGCAAACAATAAATTCATTTTATTTTGGGCTAGGATCCAGCAGAGTTAAGGATTGTGTTAAGTGGCAACAGTTTTCTGAAGTACTCCCAACCCCAAGTGGCTATACTTATCACAGTAGCTTGATGGTTTGTCATGCAATGTCGTCTGAGGACTCGAGGTTCACACACATTTAGTCGTGGTTTCTGTTCTTGCTCTACATGGACTGAGATTTATTCAGATTTCATAAATTGTTTTACAATTTTATGTAAGGTAGATGGTGAAAGGTCTTAATTATTTGTAATCTTGAGTTAAGAACACAGTCATGAGCCACAGCTCATCATTGCTTTTACACACTGATCATTTGGTGGATCTTTCTTTCATATCCAATCATGATTCACTTACTGTAATTATTAACTTTTATATTTTACGCTTATTGTGCCCCATCCCAACTTTTTAGGAATGTGTTGCCGGCATCAAATTCAAAATTACAATTAAGCCTATCAGTAAAAGCATTGAAAATGTTTTCTTTCTTCTTTTCTCAGTTAAATAAAGATTCACGAGAATTAACAAACCACAGCTTCTTCTTTTTTACCTCATTTAACACAATGTCCCAACTTTTCTGGAAATGGGATGTGTAAAAAATGGAAGCTGATTTCGCAGCTTGATTTTTTTCTGATTCTTAACTTTTCCACAAATTGTTCTAGGTGACAATTAATGTGAGACTCTTGAGTGTTTGAAATGCCACCAAATTCACTCTCTTGGAAAATCGGTCAGTAAAAGACAAACAAACCCGAAGCAATAGTGCCACCCTTAGGTCTAAAAAAAGTACTTCATTAGAAGGTAAAATAAGCATTATAAAGAAAATAGATAAAATGCAGCACTCCACTGATCAGATATTATTTGGTAGTGACATGGTATTGTGTACTTATGTACTTATTTAATGTACTACTACTACTGTAATAGCAGTAGTAGTAGTAGTAGTAGTAGCAGTAGTAGTAATAGTAGTAATAGTAGTAGTAGCAGTGGTAGTAGTAGTGATAGTAGTAGTAGTAGTAGTAATAGCAGCAGTAGTAGTAGTAGTAATAGTAGTAGTAGCAGTAGTAGTAGTAGTAATAGTAGTAGTAGTAATAGTAGTAGTAATAGCAGTAGTTGTAGTAGTAGTAGTAGTAGTAGTAGTAATAGCAGTAGTTGTAGTAGTAGTAGTAGTAGTAGTAGTAGTAGTAATAGCAGTAGTTGTAGTAGTAGTAGTAGTAGTAGTAGTAGTAGTAGTAAAAGTTTGTTTAAATCCATTTTCAAAAAGGTTGGACAGTAGAAAAATTTAAATGACATCAATGATTAGCAAATTGAAAAGTGTGCCTTAATCCATCACTTGATATATTTCTATATGCATAGATTATGGCCACGTATTACTTTTATTTAAAACAACTTGGTAGACGGTGTACCATTTACCATGGTTTCAGCACATTGTTGTAACAATCTTACAGTTTCTAAGTATAAGTGTACATTTTTAATAGCATTTGTCTGTACTGTATTTTAATTAATTGTGGTATTTTTTTGAACTGTGGAATTTATGGTGTGAAAGTGACATAAAAAATACGAGTCTATTTTACTCCAAATATCATCCATATGTCCCAGCTGGTACAGACAAGACTGGGACATTAACAGATTGTTGCAGCTGACCCGGACCACATGGTGATGACACCTGATGGCATGTGATTTGATCTGCCTTTGCCATGGTGCTGCTGCTGCAGATTGGATATCAGCTGAGCTGAGAGGGTTCAGATCTCCAGTGACCTTTCAGACAGTCTCCACTTTTCTGCCAGCAAATGGAAAGCTGATGTACCTCCATCTGATAAACTCACCCAGCTGCTCCACTTCCCACCACCAGAACATGTACAGGGAACAAGTCAAACCAAGTGAAGAATCAATCAGATTTATTTATTTGCATGTGCATGGACTTTTTTTTTTACATCTCAAATGTGGGATTTTTGGATTGCTGAACACCGGGTATGCCATAGTAGCTGGAGAAGCTGGACTTCCACCTGAGGCATATTAATGCTAATGAGACACAAGTGCCAATTAAAAGAAACAGACACATCAATCATCTGCACCTCTGTGCCCCCTCTGCCAGCCAAAAATGGCAATGCAAAAGGTCCACTCCAACATGGATCACTGCCGAACTTCACCAGCTGAGCCACATTACAGTTGCATTACAGGCACAAACCATTATTTATTATCTTTTTATATTATTACTTTAATTATTTAATATATGCATATTTATGAGTATAATGTATTTAAAAGTTATTTATCTTAAAAGGATTTGATATGTATTACAAACTAATAATAATTATTAATCAATAAATCAATGTCTTTCACAGTATGATTAAAATACTTAAATAAAAAAAATACTGTTAGGTTACACTTGTATGCGTCAAGTATATCAAGGCAATCGTGACAAACAAACAAACAAATAAATAAATAAATAAATAAATAAATAAATATGTACATGGCCTACAAATTCTTTGTTAGTGTTTTTTATAATAATATGAAATTCACTGCAGTGAATTTGACAACTGGTTTGCTCCTAATACACTGTGAAGCTTTAAAATAAATAAATAAATTAACAAATAAATAAATAAACAAATAAATAAATACATTACATCTGCATGGCCTCCAAATTCTTTGTTAGTATTTTTTATAATTATATGAAATACATTGCAACGAATTTAGAAATTAGTTTGCTCCTAATAACGCTTCAAAAGAAAGAAAGAAAGAAAGAAAGAAAGAAAGAAAGAAAGAAAGAAAGAAAGAAAGAAAGAAAGAAAGAAAGAAAGAAAGAACGCTAAAGTTCAGCTAAAGTTTGCTGCTTAGACAAGGAAAACTCCATCTAGGGCCGCGTTTTGAAATCTGGTAAAACAACAGCTGAATTTTTGGCCACAAAAATGTTTGAGGACTGTGGAAGAGGTGCATTGCAGAATGTAGAATAAATAGTAATGACGAACACTCTAGCAGGATAATGACACAGAATACAATAACCATTGTTCAGAACGAACAATTTAGACTTAAATAAAGCTGTTAAGTCATAAAGTCAACCCTATCAAGAACATGTGGACTGTAAGAAAATGTACATAAATCAAGTCCATGCCAAACGTATTTGGTTAAAGTCAGTTCTGACGAGAATTGATGAAAAGGCCATCATCAGTTCCTGGCCTCACAAAAGTACATATTAAGAATATCTAAAAATGCTGCTCAGGTGGCGCAGTGGTAAAAACACACGCTGAACACTCTGCCTGCCGGCTAGGCTGAGCGACCACATGAACAACGATTGGCCTGTTGTTCAGATATGGGTGGGATTAAGCCAGATAGGGTCTCTCTCTCATAACTATTGCAATTACGGCTGATTGATGGCGCCTTCACAGAGATGAGAAAAGAGTGCTCTCAGGGTGTGTCTCTCCGTACACAGTGCTGAGCTGCACTGCACAGTGTAGGTGATAAGATGCATACGGCATGCTGCCCACGTGTCGGAGGGGGGCGTGGGTTAGCTTTGTTCTCCTCAATTTAGAGCGGGGATCGGCACTGGTGGAGAGGAAGCGTGAAGCAATCGGGCAACTGGACACGCTAAAAGGGAGAGAAAGGAGAGAAAAAGCATGAATAAAAATAATAATAATATAGAAATAAAAGAATATAGAGTTGCTTTTTATCATTGTGACAGAAATCTTACTGTACATTTCTGAATTTAAATGCATGCTATACAGTATATTAAACCTACACACTAAACAAACATATACATATTTATTGTTTTTACCCTTTTCTGTCTTACTATAACACACTGCTAGCATTGTTCACCCCCTGAATTGAATATCGTCTGTCTCACAGCCCTCTTTCTGCCGAGAGGTGTCAGGAGCTGGCGCTGTGGACTGTAATCACATTTCTTTTTCCAAATGTGACACCTTGGCGTCTGAAAATGGTGCATCAGCTCTGCAGCCATCATGTT
>NC_085993.1:47222179-47357179 GCF_030014385.1 Trichomycterus rosablanca | reverse complement strand
AACTATTGACTAAAAGTGCATTATGTAGATTTTAATCAGGCAAGCGTACTCACTAAAATCCGAACAAATTAGTAATTACCCATCATTCTGTAACCGTAATTGTGTTTCATGTTCCTGTTCTTTAATTACGCTCTATTCATGCATTAAAAGCATTCCCAATATCTCTCTCAGGGAAGCAATAGCATGTTTGAATTTCATTTAGCATAATTCAGTAGATGGTGCTCGTTTATCATGTTTTTTAAAAGCCCAGGACACTATGTAATTAAACCAGCACATTTGTGGCATGGTGATACAGCAGGGATTATAACACAACAACACACAACATCAGGGTTTTAAAAGCCTGTTTTTTCTTTGTTTTATCAATGAGTGGGTAGCACTGTAACCTTACAGCAAGACGGTCCTGGGTTTGATACCCAGATGGAGTGGTCTGGGTCCTTTCTCTGTGGAGTTTGCAGTTTCTTTAGGTGATGTGGTTTGCTCCAACAGTCCAAAGTCATGCAGCCAGGTCAATTAGAGCTACTAAAAATCTCTAGGTGTGTGTGTGTGTGTGTTTGCCCTGTAATGGACTGGTGACCTGTCAGCAGGGTTCACCAGGGTTTTCTCAGAATACCCTTGGTGGACTGACTGTTTTTATTTGTTGTTTGTAATACTAATGGGATACATCTAGGAACACAATGTTGTAGGAATTACTCTTTATTTATAACATACAGTTGGTCATAAGATTATACACTGATCAGCCATAACATTAAAACCACCTCCTTGTTTCTACACTTACTGTCCATTTTATCAGCTCCACTTACCATATATAAACATTTTATAGTTCTACAATTCCTGACTGTAGTCCATCTGTTTCTTTGCATGCTTTGTTAGCCCCCTTTCATGCTGTTCTTCAATGGTCAGGACCCCCACAGGACCACTACAGAGCAGGTATTATTTAGGTGGTGGATGATTCTCAGCACTGCAGTGACACTGACATGGTGGTGGTGTGTTAGTGTGTGTTGTGCTGGTATGAGTGGATCAGACACAGCAGCGCTGCTGGAGTTTTTAAATACCGTGTCCACTCACTGTCCACTCTATTATACACTCCTACCTAGTTGGTCCACCTTGTAGATGTAAAGTTAGAGACGATCGCTCATCTATTGCTGCTGTTTGAGTTGCTCATCTTCTAGACCTTCATCAGTGGTCACAGGACGCTGCCCACGGGGCGCTGTTGGCTGGATATTTTTGGTTGGTGGACTAATCTCATTCCAGCAGTGACAGTGAGGTGTTTAAAAACTCCATCAGCGCTGCTGTGTCTGATCCACTCAAACAGATGGACTACAGTCAGTAATTGTAGAACAACAAAGTGCTTAGAAGTCATTAAAACCCATATTTGTCCTCTCCTTGGATATCACGTCCAAAAATCTGGTTTTAGCAAGTTGTTTAGGATCTACTTTGTACATGACAAGCAACTTTTAATAAATGTTTACTTTATCACTATATCAAACTTCCAGTGGGTCAGAAGTATATAAGAACAAGTTTACTGTGTCCAGAAATTGTCATGATGAATTTAAAAGCCTCTGAGCCTCTTTGATAATTCAAGTTAATTAGTGGTGTACCTGTACCAGTATATTAAGTTCTACCTTCAAGGCTTACTTGTCCCTTTGCTTCATGTCATGGGAACATCAAAAGAAGTCAGCCATGACATCAGAAACAGAATTCTGAATCTCCACATGTCTGGCATGTCTGGTACATCGTTGGGAGCAATTTTACACACCTGAAGGTACCACATTCATCTGTTCAAATCAAAATATGCAAATTTAAACACCATGGGACCACGCAGTCATCACGCCGTTCAGGAAAGAGACGTGTCCTTTTTCCTAGAGATGATTTTACTCCGGTGAGAAAAATACAAATCAATCCAAGAACAAGGGCAAATGACCTTGTGAAGGTGCTGTAGGAAACAGGTACAAAAGTATATCTATATAAAGAGTAGCGTGCCCTGTATTGACATGACATGAAAGGCTGTACAGCAAGAAGCCTCTGCTCCATAGGAAAAAAAAGTAACAGTTTGTAACTGCAAATTGGAACAAAGATCTTTTGGAGAAACGTGCATTGGCCTGATAAAACATAAATGGAACTGTTGGTCCCTTTAACTGTCAATATGTATAGACAAAGTGAGAGGCTTGCAAGCCAAAGAAAACCATCCAAACTGTAAAGCACAGGAGTGGCAGCATCGTGTTTTGGGGTTTTGGTGCTTTTCTGCACTTCACAACATAGATGGCTATATGAAGTAGAAAGAATATGTAAAGATATTGAAGCAACATCTCAAGACATCAGCCATAAAGTTACAGCTTGTGTGCAAATGGGTCTTTCAAATGGACAGTGACCCCAAGCATACTTCCAAACTTATGGCACAGTGGACTAGGTACAACAAAGTGAAGGTAATGGTCATGACGAAACTCTGACCTCAGTCCCATAGCAAATGTATGGGCAGAACTAAAAACACATGTGCGTGCAAGGAGGTCTACAAACCTGGGGTGCGTTTCCCAAAATGTTCGGAACGCTAAGTGCTTCGTAAACTAGTACTTAAGAAGAATTTATGAGTGTTTCCCGAAACCCTTCGTAACTAAAGTAGTACTTAAAATCGTTTGTAAATTACGAGTAGTCTGACCCATTCGTAACTCACTAAGTACTTCTTAACTTAAACACAAAAACGATATATTCCGCTAATTTGCTTACAAAAAAACTCACAGACACACTGGTTCTATGCATGGCAACAGCACCTTAATAAAAACAAATATTAAGTATTATGTAAAAAAAGAACTAAGAATTACTTAAACCTCGTTCGTAGTTTCAGAGACTTAAGAGGGCTTTTGGGAAACACTCGCAAAATTGGCGTTCTTAAAGTTATGTCGTTCCTAAAGTTGTTCGTAAATCACTAAGTTCAATCGTTATCGGGAAACGCACCCCTCACATGAGCCAAAATTCCATCAATTTATAATGAAAATCTTGTGGAAGGCTACACAAAATGTTTGACCCAGGATTATTTAAAGGCAATGCTACCAAATACTACCAAATCAAATTTTTTAACCATTTTCTTCATTGAGATTTTCTTTAAGTAAACCAAAACATACAGTGATGTCCAAGAAATAAAAGACAGATTAACAATAAATTCAATCGACAACAGAGACTGTAAAAAAGCAAAACAACTCAATACAAAATAAAAATAAATAAATAAAAATAAATTTAAAAAAATTATAAAAAAAAAAAAAGAAGGGTGGTGGTAGTAAGGGAAAACCCACATTTCACATTCTTAAAGTAGAACTGATCCTAACTGACCCATATTTTATATATATATACCTAGTTGCAACTAGAAGTATACAAACTCACATTATAGTGGAAATATATGACAAGAATTGTCAGTAAACAGTACTAAGTTGACATTAATAATAGGTTTAAATAAACAACATTTATTCTTAGCAAATGTACATGTGAATTATTTTTCAACCTTATCCATTGACTTTCATAACTTTTAATAAACACATTTTCTAACAAGCTTCTGACATCTATCCTGTAGAATCTTTACCCATTCTTCTCAAGCAAAAGCTCTTTGAGGTTTTATGGCTTTCAAGCTACAACTTCTTTCTTGAAATCCAACCAGAGCATGAGGGAGATTTCAAATCTGGAAACTGCAAAGGCCGTTCTAGGATGTTTCAGCACTAATTACTTAACCAAGCTTTGTTTGATTTTGATCGAAGTGTGCTTGGGATTGTTGTTTGCTGGAAAGTCCAGTTTTACCACAGAAGGCATAATATTAGTCCTTGGTACTTCTTTGAATTCACACGGATTAGACTTCCAGTTTTTGGAGCAGAAAAAAACATACATCATTACCTAAACACTATAGTAATAAGAGCTGGGATTTTTAAATAATAGACTTACCGGTGGCTTAGTGGATAGCACTATCGCCTCGCAGCAAGAAGTTCCTGGGTTCGATTCCCACGTGGAGCGGTCCAGGTCCTTTATGTGTGGAGTTTGCATGTTCTCCCCATGTCTGCATGGGTTTCCTCCGGGAGCTCCGGTTTCCTCTTACAGTCCAAAGACGTGCAAGTGAGGTGAACTGGAGATACTAAATTGTCCATGACTGTGTTTGACATTAAACTTAAACTGATGAATCCTGTGTAATCAGTAGCTACCTGCACTGACCAAAGCGTGTAAAACATGATGTTAAAATCCTAATAAATAAATAATAGACCTACCCCTAGCATCCCGTGCAGAAATGAGAGAACCTGTTGGACAGACAATCATCTCTGCAGCACTGTCACACTGCTGGCCTCGGTGTGCTCGTGTGTGCCACGCCCCTCTTCTCGGTGAGCACACTCACTCCTGCCATGCCTCACTCCTGATTGGTCCCCCTGAGCAATCAGTCCCAGCTGATCCTAATCAGGGACCTTTTATAAGGAGAGCTGAGGAACAGGCTGGCAGGGGTTATTTTGGTTTATGGTGGTTATTTTTGACTTGTTTGTGTTGGACTTCCTCAGGTGATTACTTTGGTTTCTTTGGACTCTGGTTTGCTCTA
This sequence comes from Trichomycterus rosablanca, assembly GCF_030014385.1. Lineage (NCBI taxonomy): Eukaryota > Metazoa > Chordata > Actinopteri > Siluriformes > Trichomycteridae > Trichomycterus > Trichomycterus rosablanca. The sequence continues at coordinate 47,352,621 of NC_085993.1, read as the reverse complement.
TGTTCCTTGCATTTGTTTGTAGTCAGTTCCTAGTTTGTGTTCCTAGCCTGTGTTTAGCCAGTGTTTCTTGCCTGTGTTTAGCCAGTGTTTCTTGCCTGTGTTTAGCCAGTGTTTCTTGCCTGTGTTTAGCCAGTGTTTCTTGCCTGTGTTTAGCCAGTGTTCCTAGCCTGTGTTTAGCCAGTGTTCCTTGCCTGTGTTTAGCCAGTGTTCCTAGCCTGTGTTTAGCCAGTGTTCCTAGCCTGGGTTTAGCCAGTGTTCCTAGCCTGGGTTTAGCCAGTGTTCCTAGCCTGGGTTTAGCCAGTGTTCCTAGCCGGTGTTTAGCCAGTGTTCCTTGCCTGTGTTTAGCCAGTGTTCCTTGCCTGTGTTTAGCCAGTGTTCCTTGCCTGTGTTTAGCCAGTGTTCCTAGCCTGTGTTTAGCCAGTGTTCCTAGCCTGTGTTTAGCCAGTGTTCCTAGCCTGTGTTTAGCCAGTGTTCCTAGCCTGTGTTTAGCCAGTGTTCCTAGCCTGTGTTTAGCCAGTGTTCCTAGCCTGTGTTTAGCCAGTGTTCCTAGCCTGTGTTTAGCCAGTGTTCCTAGCCTGTGTTTAGCCAGTGTTCCTAGCCTGTGTTTAGCCAGTGTTCCTAGCCTGTGTTTAGCCAGTGTTCCTAGCCTGTGTTTAGCCAGTGTTCCTAGCCTGTGTTTAGCCAGTGTTCCTAGCCGGTGTTTAGCCAATGTTCCTAGCTTATGTTTAGCCTATGTTCCTAACCCGTGTTTAGTCTGTATCCCTAGTTTATATTCCCGGTCCGTGTTCCCAGTCTGTGTTCCCAGTCCGTGTACCTAATTCATGTTCCATACTCTTGTCATTCCCTTGTTTAAGTCTTTAATAAATATCTTCTCATACATCTCTGCGTGTGTGTCCGCCCCCTTTGTCTTGTCTTTGTCTAGTCCTTAGCTCCACCGTGACATAATAACCCCTCCGCACTAGGACACAGCGAGATGTTTAGTGTTAGTAATTTTCCGGAGTTTGACTCCATGAGGTTCCCGCAGACCTTTGCACTTTGTAGGCCAGCTCCCTATGATGGAAGCAACCACAGTGTTGAAGGATTCCTTCTGCAGAGCCGGCTCTATTTGCAGTACCTTAGCGATCCTCAGCCCACTGAAAGACAGCAAGTGCTGTTTATGATGTCTCGGCTGAGTGGTGCAGCTCGCAACTGGGCTAGGTGGCTCTGGACTGAGAAGGGAGCTGAGCTCAACTCAGTGCAGGGGTTTGAGGGACTCATGCGAGATCAATTTTCAGATGCTCAGGTTCGGGTGAGTCCTTTGCCAGGTCCGTCTGTTTCCGTGACTCGTGGTCAGTCCAAGGCGTTTGTGAGGAAAGTTTATGACTGTATCCTGCCTGTTTGGGTAGCTTTACGCTCTCCAGTGTTTTCGCAGCTGAGTCCAGTTTCTCCAGGGTCCAAACAGCTGACTTTTGACGCCTCTCCAGGGTCCAAGCAGCTGATTTCGGACGCCTCTCCAGTGTTTTCGCAGCTGAGTCCAGTTTCTCCAGGGTCCAAACAGCTGATTTTTGACGCATATTCAGGGTCCAAGCAGCTGATTTCGGACGCCTCTCCAGTGTTTTCGCAGCTGAATGACGTTTCTCCAGTGTTCTCCCAAGTGACTTCGGACGCCTCTCCAGGGTCCTCACAGCTGAGTGATGTTTCTCTAGTGTTTCCGCAGCTGGTTTCGGACGCCTCTCCAGGGTCCTCACAGCTGAATGACATTTCTCCAGTGTTTTCCCAAGTGACTTCGGACGCCTCTCCAGGGTCCTCACAGCTGAGTGATGTTTCTCTAGTGTTTTCGCAGCTAACCCCGGACGCCTCTCCAGGGTCCTCACAACTGAGTGACGTTTCTCTAGTGTTTTCGCAGCTGACTTCGGACGCCTCTCCAGGGTCCTCGCAGCTGAATGACGTTTCTCCAGTGTTTTCGCAGCTGACTTCGGACGCCTCTCCAGGGTCCTCGCAGCTGTATGACGTTTCTCCAGTGTTTTCGCAGCTGATTTCGGACGCCTCTCCAGGGTCCTCGCAGCTGAATGACGTTTCTCCAGTGTTCTCCCAAGTGACTTCGGACGCCTCTCCAGGGTCCTCACAGCTGAGTGATGTTTCTCTAGTGTTTTCGCAGCTAACCCCGGACGCCTCTCCAGGGTCCTCACAGCTGAGTGACGTTTCTCTAGTGTTTTTGCAGCTGACTTCGGACGCCTCTCCAGGGTCCTTGCAGCTGAATGACGTTTCTCCAGTGTTTTCGCAACTGACTTCGGACGCCTCTCCAGGGTCCTCGCAGCTGTATGACGTTTCTCCAGTATTTTCGCAGCTGATTTCGGACGCCTCTCCAGGGTCCTCGCAGCTGAATGACGTTTCTCCAGTGTTTTCTCAAGTGACTTCGGACGCTTCTCAAGGGTCCTCGCAGCTGACTCCGGACGCCTCTTCGCCAGGGTCCTCGCAGCTGACTCCGGACGCCTCTTCGCCAGGGTCCTCGCAGCTGACTCCGAACGCCTCTTCGCCAGGGTCCTCGCAGCTGACTCCGGACGCCTCTTCTCAAGGGTCCACGCAGCTGACTCCGGACCCCTCTTCTCAAGGGTCAACGCAGCTGACTCCCGAAGCCTCTTCGCCAGGCTCACCGCAGCTGACTGCCGAAGCCTCTTCGCCAGGCTCACCGCAGCTGACTCCCGAAGCCTCTTCGCCAGGCTCACCGCAGCTGACTCCCGAAGCCTCTTCGCCAGGCTCACCGCAGCTGACTCCCGAAGCCTCTTCGCCAGGCTCACCGCAGCTGACTCCCGAAGCCTCTTCGCCAGGCTCACCGCAGCTGACTCCCGAAGCCTCTTCGCCAGGCTCACCGCAGCTGACTCCCGAAGCCTCTTCGCCAGGCTCACCGCAGCTGACTCCCGAAGCCTCTTCGCCAGGCTCACCGCAGCTGACTCCCGAAGCCTCTTCGCCAGGCTCACCGCAGCTGACTCCCGAAGCCTCTTCGCCAGGCTCACCGCAGCTGACTCCCGAAGCCTCTTCGCCAGGCTCACCGCAGCTGACTCCGGACGCCTCTTCTCAAGGGTCAACGCAGCTGACTCCCGAAGCCTCTTCGCCAGGCTCACCGCAGCTGACTCCCGAAGCCTCTTCGCCAGGCTCACCGCAGCTGACTCCCGAAGCCTCTTCGCCAGGCTCACCGCAGCTGACTCCCGAAGCCTCTTCGCCAGGCTCACCGCAGCTGACTCCCGAAGCCTCTTCGCCAGGCTCACCGCAGCTGACTCCCGAAGCCTCTTCGCCAGGCTCACCGCAGCTGACTCCCGAAGCCTCTTCGCCAGGCTCACCGCAGCTGACTCCCGAAGCCTCTTCGCCAGGCTCACCGCAGCTGACTCCCGAAGCCTCTTCGCCAGGCTCACCGCAGCTGACTCCCGAAGCCTCTTCGCCAGGCTCACCGCAGCTGACTCCCGAAGCCTCTTCGCCAGGCTCACCGCAGCTGACTCCCGAAGCCTCTTCGCCAGGCTCACCGCAGCTGACTCCCGAAGCCTCTTCGCCAGGCTCACCGCAGCTGACTCCCGAAGCCTCTTCGCCAGGCTCACCGCAGCTGACTCCCGAAGCCTCTTCGCCAGGCTCACCGCAGCTGACTCCCGAAGCCTCTTCGCCAGGCTCACCGCAGCTGACTCCCGAAGCCTCTTCGCCAGGCTCACCGCAGCTGACTCCCGAAGCCTCTTCGCCAGGCTCACCGCAGCTGACTCCCGAAGCCTCTTCGCCAGGCTCACCGCAGTTGATTTCTGTTCCCGAATTGGCGTCCCTCGGCGACGCTCCTGTTCCCGAGTTGGTGCCCCCTGATGGCACTCCGGTTCCCGAGTTGGTGCCCCTGATGGCACTTCTGTTCCTGAGTTGGTGTCCTCCGACGGCACTTCTGTTCCTGAGTTGGTATCCTCCGACGGCACTTCTGTTCCTGAGTTGGTGTCCTCCGATGGCGCTCTTGTTCCCGAGTCGGTGCCCCCTGATGGCACTCCTGTCTCCAAAGGCGCTCCTGTCAAGTCAGCACCCCCAGAGGGTGCTCCTGGTTCTTTATCAGCACCCACCGACGGCGCATCTGAACTTTTGTCATGCCTGCCTGAGGACATTTTTAATGACTTCAAATTTACCCCGCAGGGCCCAGGACCTCCTTGTTTTTGTTTTTTAAGGCACTCCAGGTGTAGTGCCTTTGGGAGGGGCATCTGTCACACTGCTGGCCTCGGTGTGCTCGTGTGTGCCACGCCCCTCTTCTCGGTGAGCACACTCACTCCTGCCATGCCTCACTCCTGATTGGTCCCCCTGAGCAATCAGTCCCAGCTGATCCTAATCAGGGACCTTTTATAAGGAGAGCTGAGGAACAGGCTGGCAGGGGTTATTTTGGTTTATGGTGGTTATTTTTGACTTGTTTGTGTTGGACTTCCTCAGGTGATTACTTTGGTTTCTTTGGACTCTGGTTTGCTCTATGTTCCTTGCATTTGTTTGTAGTCAGTTCCTAGTTTGTGTTCCTAGCCTGTGTTTAGCCAGTGTTTCTTGCCTGTGTTTAGCCAGTGTTTCTTGCCTGTGTTTAGCCAGTGTTTCTTGCCTGTGTTTAGCCAGTGTTTCTTGCCTGTGTTTAGCCAGTGTTCCTAGCCTGTGTTTAGCCAGTGTTCCTTGCCTGTGTTTAGCCAGTGTTCCTAGCCTGGGTTTAGCCAGTGTTCCTAGCCTGGGTTTAGCCAGTGTTCCTAGCCTGGGTTTAGCCAGTGTTCCTAGCCTGGGTTTAGCCAGTGTTCCTAGCCGGTGTTTAGCCAGTGTTCCTTGCCTGTGTTTAGCCAGTGTTCCTAGCCTGTGTTTAGCCAGTGTTCCTAGCCTGTGTTTAGCCAGTGTTCCTAGCCTGTGTTTAGCCAGTGTTCCTAGCCTGTGTTTAGCCAGTGTTCCTAGCCTGTGTTTAGCCAGTGTTCCTAGCCTGTGTTTAGCCAGTGTTCCTAGCCGGTGTTTAGCCAGTGTTCCTAGCCTGTGTTTAGCCAATGTTCCTAGCTTATGTTTAGCCTATGTTCCTAACCCGTGTTTAGTCTGTATCCCTAGTTTATATTCCCGGTCCGTGTTCCCAGTCTGTGTTCCCAGTCCGTGTACCTAATTCATGTTCCATACTCTTGTCATTCCCTTGTTTAAGTCTTTAATAAATATCTTCTCATACATCTCTGCGTGTGTGTCCGCCCCCTTTGTCTTGTCTTTGTCTAGTCCTTAGCTCCACCGTGACAAGCACTACAATAATCAGGCCTTTATAACAGTGTCAGTACAGAAGTCAGTGTTAAGTTACAGGCATGTGACAGATCATGGACATGATTTCGGCAACACACACACACACACACACACACACACACACACAAGGAAAAAAAAAAGATTTGCTGGTCTGTTGAGACGATAATTAAACTCTTTGGCAAACACTACATCTTATTTACACCTAGAGGCAATTTAGAGTGATTAATCCACCTAATCCAGCCGGAAAGTGGGACCAGAGGGAACCCACATGCATACAGAACAAGCTTATTATAGACAGTTATTCAGGACACTGGGATTGGGCAGCACCCACATTTTTTTCTCTGTCCAGATATTTTGAGCAGTTTATTGATAATTTACACCTGGCAGTTATTCAATAAGAAAATAAGGACCAATTAAGATGTACAAACACTTGTCATTTATTTATTTATCACTCACTTATTCACTTTCTTAGCCACTTATCTTAACCCTTTTATGCATGGTGGTCACTACAGTGGACAGCTATTTAAAAGTCATTATTTTCTATGTACATAGGTTTTACTGTTATTGATGCATGATAGCCTTTTAAGGGGAGGCTACCAAACAACTTAGTAGGGTTGTAAGTAAATAACTGTAAATGCAACAAATCATATGGTAAACCAAACTAGCTGATGGAATGTCAGAAACTCCATCTGCTGCGGGGATTTCTGTAAAATTCTTCTACTAAAAGCATAAAAGGCAACATCTAAGAAGCAATACAATCATTGTGTTGTTCAAATATTTTTTTTTTTTTAAAGCAGTAAATTACAATTAACCACATGTCCACTAAAATGGACATCATGCATTCTGAGGATATTTCAACTGCCAAATGTATTTTATACTAAATCGATATTTACACCTCAAATTTATTGTGAACCACACCATTTTTAATAGTATTACATTAATAAAATGTGTGTCTCTGTGATTATATACAGAAGAGAATCACAAGGTATTCTTTGTACCATTTGTCCCTATATGAGAAACTCAGATGCATGCTGTCCACCTGTCCACTGTTAATTACATATAAAAAAAAAAAAAGACAATGTAATAGTTTTAATGGCCTGAAAGGATAATTAAACCATTCTGGAAAAAAAAAATCTTGATTCCTGTTTTTATAATTGATGCATTAAAGGGTTAATCAGAGTACCGGGGGTTCTGGAGCCTATCCCAGTTCTCAATGTGCTCAAGGCAGACAGAAACAACCTGGGCAGGGCACCAGTCCATTTCAGGGCAGACACACACACACACACACACACACACACACGCAAAGAAAACACGCAAACACGAGGAGAACATGCAAACTCCACACGGAAAGGACCTGGACCTCTCCACATATTTGCTTTGAGGTGACAGTGCTACCCACCAAGCAACTGTGCTTATTTATTAATTTATTTGTATATTTATTTATTCATTTATTTATTCCAACCCCCTGAAGGTACCACGTTCATCTGTTCAAATGATAATATGCAAATTTAAACACCATGTTTTGTTTTTCTATTTATTTAAGTAGTTTATGTTTTTTTTTTTTTTTTTGTAAATTGATGTATGAAACCTTATAAAATACATTATACACTGATCAGCCATAACATTAAAACCACCTCCTTATTTCTACACTCACTGTCCATTTCATCAGCTCCACTTACCATATAGAAGCACTTTGTCATTCTACAATTACTGACTGTAGTCCATCTGTTTCTCTGCATGCTTTGTTTCATGCTGTTCTTCAATGTTCAGGACTCTCACAGGACCACTACAGAGTAGGTGTTATTTGAGTGGTGGATCATTCTCAGCACTGCAGTCACACTGACATGGTGGTGGTGTGTTAGTGTGTGTTGTGCTGGTATGAGTGGATCAGACACTGAAATGCTGATGGCGTATTTAAACACCTTACTGTCACTGCTGGACTGAGAATAGTCCACCAACCAAAGATATGTCCAGCCAACAGCGCTCCGTGGGCAGCGTCCTGTGACCACTGATGAAGGTCTAGAAGGTCCATATCTACAGTCTACATACACAGTACATACTACAGTCAGTAATTGTAGAACTACAAAGTGCTTCTATATGGTAAGTGGAGGTGATAAAATGGACAGTAAGTGTAGAAACAAGGAGGTGGTTTTAATGTTATGGCTGGTCAGTGTATATTGTTATATAAAGTCCTATTATATTATATTTTATAGAAAGGATTATTATATTTAATCTTCTATATATGTAAATAATTAAATAAAGGCCTATGCAAGCACTTAGCATTTGCATTTGCTTTCATTGTTTCTATACATTATAGCTGAATGATTACACATTAGTGGGAGCCACGACCTCTGCTTCAGAGATGCCTTTAAAAGATATAAAAGTCTAGATGTCTCTCTTGTCATCTTACTTTTTTTTTTTACCATCGTTAATTGTCTCCCCCCTTGCTGTTTCCTGTTTAATGATCTGATCTAAATGGTAATAGCCTAATAATGACAACCCCAGATAAATATTTAATCTACCAACAGCACGCAGCATCACCTTACAAAGACCTAAACATAAACCATGACCTTTTTCAATTATAAACGATTTACATTTGCAACCCGCCCTCGCTCTGCTGATCCTATGTATTTATTATTGTCATTAGCCTAATGCAGGTCTGTTTGGTTGATTGCTTCATCAGAATTTGAAAGGGGGGTTAGGCATGATTACATTTAATGGTCAATTCTATCCAAAAACATTAAGAACTTAAGCTTTCAAAATAATCTCTGGCATTATTACCAGGTCTGAATGCACTTTCAATGCCATCTCAATAAAATGCATTGTAAAGGCTTAATTGCATAATAAGTGCAACATTACACCATCATAATGAGTCAATAAACTTATTTAAATGTAATGTTTCAGATGAGCATGCGTATGCTATCCTCTGACTGCTTTAGTGTGCTACATCTATACATAAATCTATACATTTATGGCAGGGGCGTAACTACCCATTGACAGGTCGTTATTATTATAATACAACATTTCCGTTAAGTAAAATTTTAAAATAACTAAAAGACAATGAAATATCAGAATACATGTAATCAAAATATACAGTGAGTGCACAAAAAACAAAAAACAAAAAAAAAACTATATATATATATATATACACACACTGATTAGGCATAATATTATGACCACCTCATTGTCCTTAGACAATCAGCTCCACTTACCATATAGAAGCACTTTGTACTTCTTCAGTTACTGACTGTAGTCCATGTGTTTCTCTACATACTTTTTTAACCTGCTTTCACCCTGTTTTTTAATGGTCAGGACCCACCCAAAGGTATTATATGGGAGGTGGGTCATTCTCAGCACTGCAGTTACACTGACATGGTGGTGGTATGTTAGTGTGTGTTGTGCTGGTATGAGTGGATCAGACACAGCAGCGCTGCTGGAGTTTTAAACGCCTCACTGTCACTGCTAGACTGTGAATAATTCACCAACCAAAAATATCCAGCCGACAGCGTCCCGTGGGCAGCATCTTGTGACCACTGATGAAGGTCTAGAAGATGACCAACTCAAACAGCAGCAATAGATGAGCGATCGTCTCTGACTTTACATCTACAAGATGGACCAACTAGGTAGGAGTGTCTAATAGAGTGGACAGTGAGTGGATACGGTATTTAAAAACTCCAGCAGCGCTGCTGTGACTGATCCACTCATACAGCACAACACACACTAACACACCACCACCATGTCAGTGTCACTGCAGTGCTGAGAATGACCCACCCCCCATATAATACCTTTGGGGGGTCCTGACCATTAAAAAACGGTGAAAGCAGGTTAAAAATGTATGTAGAGAAACAGATGGACTACAGTCAGTAACTGAAGAAGTACAAAGTGCTTCTATATGGTAAGTGGAGCTGATAAAATGGACAGTGAGTGTAGAAACAAGAAGGTGGTTTTAATGTTATTGCTGATAGCTAATTTGTTGACGGGGCCCAATTGTTTTTTTGTTTTTTTTTTGTACTGGGGTTCTAGTTACACCACTGACATGAACTTATGGAACCCAGCACTCAATCTTCTTGTTTTCACAGGATTTTACAATGTTTATGGACGCTTGTTGCCCTTTGTACGTTAAAGCACTAATTTTAGACAAGAAGGTTCGCAATCAACTCAACTTTATCAAACTTTAGCAAAGTTGTTTAGTGGGATTGAGGTCAGGGCTTTGTCCTAGCCATAGCCACTGGGGTGCCGGCACATAAAACTTGTCAAACCAGAACCACGTCTTTATGCTTCATGGACCTTTGTGGGCACACCCTTTGACCTGAGTACAATAACGCTTGGACCCTCCTCAAACTATGGCTTATTGCAACTGCTCTATCATAACTGTCCCTGTGCACAGAACAAGGTTTATATAGACAAGGTTTGACAACTTTGCTTTAACCTCTTCTCCCCCTGTTTCTCCAAGTTTGCAACCACGTTATTTATCAGTGGCACAAAAGGCACAAAAATGGCATTGTTAGACTATTAGCATACATTTTTTCTTCTTGTTGTTGTTGGAACTGAGAATAAAGATCATTTATTTATTCTTTTTTTTTCTAGGGCTGCCATGTGATTAAAAATTTAAATCAAGATTAATCGCAATTAAAGAACCAAATTAATCACGATTATTTGCCTGCAAAAATAACAAAGCAAAGTTTGAACAGTTATGCACAATTTTATTGCTTTACCAGTAAAAAATGTTTACCAGTAAAAAAATAATGAAATTGTGATAAAATTATATATCTAAATTATTTTTTGAGAGCCATCCAATGCCTAAACAGAGCTGTTAACAACTACCCATCTTTCAGCCAGTTATTTAAAATGACAAGTCTATTCACATTATCTGGCAAAAGTGAGGATCTTTTCCTGTTCATAACCCTGCCTAATATGAACCATTTCTAGATGCAACACATATAACATCATGTAGACCCACATCGTTAACTATGTTAAAGTGTCTACAGTCCATTGTGATCCATTTAACACCAGTGTTTGTAATGTTCCCACGACGTGTACAGTTCATGAGCTTTCCATCCAAATTCCTCTGAAATAAAGTTAGACTGAGTCTGAGCTCATTTAGCCTGTAATGCGGATCTGTGCACGCAGACACCTGACGAGACAAAGGCATGCTTTGACCAAAGATGATATTAAAGCATCAATTAATAACTGTTATTTTGTCTAGTGATGATTTCTCACACTTTTTAAAAACAAAAAGGATTATTTAAAATACCCGATATTTCATAATATGCAGCAGCAGCTCGAGTAATTTGTAACTCATGACCGCAAACTGGAGAAAGACCCGTGTTATCACTATACAGTATAAACACAATGTTACTGTGTTAAAGCGGCGCAAATTACCACAGTGACGTGTGTTTAAAGTAGCCCAAACATAGCCCAATAAAAATAGTTTAATTAAAAATTTTATTCTCGATTTCTGTTTACAAGCAAAGACGGGTCATGGCTCACCAAACTTGCTTCTGCATTTTCAGCTTTAACAGCTTCCACCCTTCTGGAAAAGCTTTCCACAAGAACGTAGAAAACATTGCCCACTCAGTCCAGTGAGCATTTGTACAGACAGAGACAGACGTTGGATGAGAAAGCCGGTTCTTTTTATAGGTGTTCCGTAGGATGAAGTCAGGGCTTTGTGCAGGCGTTTGAAGTAATTTATGAAACCATGTCTTTTTTCACCTCAGTTTATACACACATCATTTTAAATGCTCTTTTCTACAAAACTCATTGCTTCGTGCCACTAAAAGATAAAAAAAAACCTGACTGCATGTTTTTTAGACTGTGGGAGGAAACCGGAGCTCCTGGAGGAAACCCACACAGACATGGGGAGAACATGCAAACTGCACAGAAAGGACCCAGACCGCCCCGCCTGGGGATCGAACCCAAGACCTTCTTGCTGTGAGACGACAGTACTACCCACCTAGCCACCATAAATACTTATTTATTATATTACATATATATATTTTTATAATCATTTATCAGTTTTTTCCAAAGCAACTTACATATGTGACTGAATACATTACAGGCAATTGAGGGTTTAGGGTCTTTGCTCAGGCACCCATCAGTGGCAAGTTGGTAGGGGTGGTGCTTAAACCAGCAACCTTCTGATTACCAGTCCATTTCCTGTAACACATAGCTACCACTGCCCTTTTTGTATCACATCATTCCACCATCACTAAAGCCACACTTGAATACTCAGGTATTAAACCACATGGCACCTTAAAATCCCCCAATCCTAAAATGTAATTAGGTCTAAACACTGTGCCTTTTGTATATATACAGTGTATCACAAAAGTGAGTACACCCCTCACATTTCTGCAAATATTTCATTATATCTTTTCATGGGACAACACTATAGACATGAAACTTGGATATAACTTAGAGTAGTCAGTGTACAGCTTGTATAGCAGTGTAGATTTACTGTCTTCTGAAAATAACTCAACACACAGCCATTAATGTCTAAATAGCTGGCAACATAAGTGAGTACACCCCACAGTGAACATGTCCAAATTGTGCCCAAATGTGTCGTTGTCCCTCCCTGGTGTCATGTGTCAAGGTCCCAGGTGTAAATGGGGAGCAGGGCTGTTAAATTTGGTGTTTTGGGTACAATTCTCTCATACTGGCCACTGGATATTCAACATGGCACCTCATGGCAAAGAACTCTCTGAGGATGTGAGAAATAGAATTGTTGCTCTCCACAAAGATGGCCTGGGCCATAAGAAGATTGCTAACACCCTGAAACTGAGCTACAGCATGGTGGCCAAGGTCATACAGCGGTTTTCCAGGACAGGTTCAACTCGGAACAGGCTTCGCCAGGGTCGACCAAAGAAGTTGAGTCCACGTGTTCGGCATCATATCCAGAGGTTGGCTTTAAAAAATAGACACATGAGTGCTGCCAGCATTGCTGCAGAGGTTGAAGACGTGGGAGGTCAGCCTGTCAGTGCTCAGACCGTACGCCGCACACTGCATCAACTCGGTCTGCATGGTCGTCATCCCAGAAAGAAGCTGACGCACAAGAAAGCCCGCAAACAGTTTGCTGAAGACAAGCAGTCCAAGAACATGGATTACTGGAATGCCCTGTGGTCTGACGAGACCAAGATAAACTTGTTTGGCTCAGATGGTGTCCAGCATGTGTGGCGGCGCCCTGGTGAGAAGTACCAAGACAACTGTATCTTGCCTACAGTCAAGCATGGTGGTGGTAGCATCATGGTCTTGGGCTGCATGAGTGTTGCTGGCACTGGGGAGCTGCAGTTCATTGAGGGAAACATGAATTCCAACATGTACTGTGACATTCTGAAACAGAGCATGATCCCCTCCCTTCGAAAACTGGGCCTCATGGCAGTTTTCCAACAGGATAACGACCCCAAACACAACCTCCAAGATGACAACTGCCTTGCTGAGGAAGCTGAAGGTAAAGGTGATGGACTAAACCCAATTGAGCATCCTGTGGCGCATCCTCAAGTGGAAGGTGGAGGAGTTCAAGGTGTCTAACATCCACCAGCTCCGTGATGTCATCATGGAGGAGTGGAAGAGGATTCCAGTAGCAACCTGTGCAGCTCTGGTGAATTCCATGCCCAGGAGGGTTAAGGCAGTGCTGGATAATAATGGTGGTCACACAAAATATTGACACTTTGGGCACAATTTGGACATGTTCACTGTGGGGTGTACTCACTTATGTTGCCAGCCATTTAGACATTAATGGCTGTGTGTTGAGTTATTTTCAGAAGACAGTAAATCTACACTGCTATACAAGTTGTACACTGACTACTCTAAATTATATCCAAGTTTCATGTCTATAGTGTTGTCCCATGAAAAGATATAATAAAATATTTGCAGAAATGTGAGGGGTGTACTCACTTCAGGGGTTGGACAAAATAACTGAAACACCTGGTTTTTAGACCACAATCATTTATTAGTATGGTGTAGGGCCTCCTTTTGCGGCCAATACAGCGTCAATTCGTCTTGAAGATGACATATACAAGTCCTGCACAGTGGTCAGAGGGATTTTAAGCCATTCTTCTTGCAGGATAGTGGCCAGGTCACTACGTGATGCTGGTGGAGGAAAACGTTTCCTGACTCGCTTCTCCAAAACACCCCAAAGTGGCTCAATAATATTTAGATCTGGTGACTGTGCAGGCCATGGGAGATGTTCAACTTCACTTTCATGTTCATCAAACCAATCTTTCACCAGTCTTGCTGTGTGTATTGGTGCATTGTCATCCTGATACACGGCACCGCCATTGGATGCACATGGTCCTCCAGAATGGTTCGGTAGTCCTTGGCAGTGACGCGCCCATCTAGCACAAGTATTGGGCCAAGGGAATGCCATGATATGGCAGCCCAAACCATCACTGATCCACCCCCATGCTTCACTCTGGGCATGCAACAGTCTGGGTGGTACGCTTCTTTGGGGCTTCTCCACACCGTAACTCTCCCGGATGTGGGGAAAACAGTAAAGGTGGACTCATCAGAGAACAATACATGTTTCACATTGTCCACAGCCCAAGATTTGCGCTCCTTGCACCATTGAAACCGACGTTTGGCATCGGCACGAGTGACCAAATGTTTGGCTATAGCAGCCCGGCCGTGTATATTGACCCTGTGGAGCTCCCGACGGACAGTTCTGGTGGAAACAGGAGAGTCGAGGTGCACATTTAATTCTGCCGTGATTTGGGCAGCCGTGGTTTTATGTTTTTTGGATACAATCCGGGTTAGCACCCGAACATCCCTTTCAGACAGCTTCCTCTTGCGTCCACAGTTAATCCTGTTGGATGTGGTTTGTCCTTCTTGGTGGTATGCTGACATTACCCTGGATACCGTGGCTCTTGATACATCACAAAGACTTGCTGTCTTGGTCACAGATGCGCCAGCAAGACGTGCACCAACAATTTGTCCTCTTTTGAACTCTGGTATGTCACCCATAATGTTGTGTGCATTGCAATATTTTGAGCAAAACTGTGCTCTTACCCTGCTAATTGAACCTTCACACTCTGATCTTACTGGTGCAATGTGCAATTAATGAAGATTGGCCACCAGACTGGTCCAATTTAGCCATGAAACCTCCCACACTAAAATGACAGGTGTTTCAGTTATTTTGTCCAACCCCTGTACATACTCAGTTTAAAATTATTGTGCCCACAGCTCTGCACTCATAACACCCCAAATGTATTAACTAACTTAATTCATTCATTCATTCATTTTATTAACTCCATCATAATTTAAAGAATCCCCTTTAGACATGGCATCACTTTACCACATTTACACCAGTAATTTCAAGTTGATTATACACTGACCATGCATAACAATATGACCACTGACAGGTAAATAACACTGATTATCTCTTCATCACAACACCTGTTAGTGGGTGGGATATATTAGGCAGCAAGTGAACATTTTATCCTCAAACTTGATGTGTTAAAAGCAGGAAAAATGGGCAAGCATGAGGATTTGAACAAGTTTGACAAGGGCCAAATTGTGACGGCTAGACGACTGGGTCAGAGCATCTCCTGAACAACAGCTCTTGTGTGTGTGTTCCCGGTCTGGTCAGTATCTATCAAAAGTGGTCCAAGGAAGGAACAGTGGTAAACCGGCGACAGGGTCATGGGTGGCCAAGGCTCATTGATGCATGTGGGAAGCGAAGGCTGGCCCGTGTGGTCCGATCCAACAGACGAGCTACTGTAGCTCAGATTTCTGAAAAAGTTAATGCTGGTTTTGATAGAAAGGTGTCAGAATACACAGTGCATCACAGTTACAGGACTGTTTTGGAAGCAAAAGGGGGACCAACACAATATTAGGAAGGTGTTCATAATGTTATTCCTGATCAGTGCGCACATTCATGTGATTTGATGGTTTATTTTCACCTCACAACTGGGGGCATTTTACATCAGCCAATACACCTTATAATGTACATGTTTTATTGTGGGGTGGGTGGAAAGGTATTCAGACCAAAAAAAAAAAAGTTATAGAAAAAATTATTATAGACAGTAACCAGAAGCAAAGATCAAACCCAGGATGTCTGTTTCTTATCATGATAATTGGAATAATGAATGTACATTATCATTTCCTTTATAAAGCAGTGTAAAGATAATTAATCATGTAGTGAATTGCTGAAATAACAGATCACTGTCCTGGCACGTAGAATTAAATTACTCTAGACACTAGACAGATGTTTCTGTTAAATAATAGACGTGTATGGACCTAACTAATGACTTCTGAGTAAATAATATTCTAATTTGCTATTATTTTTCCTATTCTGATAGTTTGTAATCTGCATGTAATCGTCTGTAGGTCATTATTTAAGCCGTGTTTCTAAGGAGTCAGTGGGTTGTGAATACGTTGGCAGTTTATTAAGAAAAACAAAGGACACAAAGCCCAATACACAATGCAGAATCAGTTTAATAATCAGAGAACCCAGAGTTCAGGCACTAGATTACAAAAAGAGTCCAATAATAGAAATTAAAAAGCCAGACGAGTGTATCTGTGTTGTACATCTAACACACAGGGCAGTTTAAGCTGTTTTAGAAATAAAGGTGTAACAGAGCATCATAGTTAAATAAGAGAAAATAATTAAACTAGCGCTGTCATACGATTACAATTTTTAATCGCGATTAATCGACTGCAAAATTAACTAAACAAAATTTGAACAGTTATGCCTATTTTTATTGAAAGAAAATGTTTACCAATAAAAAAATAATCATTAAAATTATGATTACATTATTAAATATAAATTATTTTTTGAAAGCCAGCCAATGCCTATATAGAGCTGTTAACAGCTACCCATCTTTCAGCCAGTTATTTAAAATGACAAGTCTGTTCACATTATCTGGCATAAATGAGGATCTTTTCCTGTTCATAACCCTGCCACTGAAAACAGGCGCTCAGGTACTAATATGAACCATTTCTAGATGCAACACATATAACGTCATGTAGACCCACATCGTAAACTATAACATTGTTAAAGTGTCTACAGTCCATTGTGATCCATTTAACACCAGTGTTTGTAATGTTCCCACGACGTGTACAGTTCATGAGCTTTCCATCCAAATTCCTCTGAAATAAAGTTAGACTGAGTCTGAGCTCATTTAGCCTGTAATGCGTATCCGTGCATGCAGACACCTGACGAGACAAATGCGTGCTTTGACCAAATATGATATTAAAGCATCAATTAATAACTGTAATTTTGTCTAGTGATGATTTCTCACGCTTTTTGGAAATAAAAATGATTATTTAAAATACCCGATATTTTGCAATATGTAGCAGCAGCAGCAGCTCGAGTAATTTGTAACTCATGACCGCAAACTGGAAAAAGACCCGAGTTATCACTATACAGTATAAACACAATGTTACTGTGTTAAAGCGGCGCAAATTACCACAGTGACGCATGTTTAAAGTAGCACAAACATAGCCCAATAAAAATTGTTTAATAAAATTTTTTATTCTCGATTAATTTTTAACAACAGCCCTAAATTAAACACATTAATATAAGCCCATAGGAAATCCCCCCCCCACACACACACACAAACACTTTTTGCAGATATAACAGACTCCACTCTTTTGTGAAGGCTTTTCAGAAGAGTTTGAAGTGTGTACATGAATTTATGACCATTTAGAAAGAAAAAGAAAAAAAAAAAAACAGCCCCAGTTCATCCCACACAATGTTAATCAGGCTTAAGGTCAGAGCTTTGTGCATGTCACTGAAGTGCCTCCAAATTACACTAAACAAATGATTTATTTCTTTTTTCTTTCTATTCAGTGCTTTGTACTCAAGGGCACAGTCATGTTTAAACAGAGAAGGACCTCCAACAAAAACATATAAGCAAGCATATAATTTACTTTACAGTTTATCACAGCACAGTGATCCAGACAATGGTTGACATGCTTTCCCCATGTCTGCATGGGTTTGCACTTCTGCTCTAAATTGTATGAGTAGGGAAATACAGTGGGGTCAAAAAGTATTTAGTCAGCCACTGATTGTGCAAGTTCTCCTACTTAGAAAGATGAGAGAGGTCTGTAATTTTCATCATAAGTACACTTCAACTATGAGAGACAAAATGAGAAAAAAAAATTCTGTCCACAGCCTCAAACAGTCAGACTCCAAACTCAACCATGGCCAAGACCAAAGAGCTGTCGAAGGACACCAGGAAGAAAATTGTAGACCTGCACCAGGCTGGGAAGAGTGAATCTACAATAGGCAAGCAGGTTGGTGTGAATAAATCAACTGTGGGAGCAATTGTAAGAAAATGGAAGACATACAAGACCATTGATAATCTCCCTTGGGGTCAAGATCTCATCCCGTGGGGTCAAAATGATCATGAGAACGGTGAGCAAAAATCCCAGAACTACACGGAGGGACCTGATGAATGACCTGCAGAGAGCTGGGACCAAAGTAACAAAGGCTACCATCAGTAACACACTACGCCGAGAGGGACTCAAATCCTGCAGTGCCAGGCGTGTCCCCCTGCTTAAGCCAGTACATGTCCAGGCCCGTCTGAAGTTTGCCAGAGAGCATATGGATGATCCAGAAGAGGATTGGGAGAATATCATGTGGTCAGATGAAACTAAAATGGAACTTTTTGGTAAAAACTCAACTCGTCGTGTTTGGAGGAAGAAGAAAAAACCCAAGAACACCATACCTACTGTGAAGCATGGGGGTGGAAACATCATGCTTTGGGGCTGTTTTTTTGCAAAGGGGACAGGACGACTGATCCGTGTTAAGGGAAGAATGAACGGGGCCATGTATCGTGAGATTTTAAGCCAAAACCTCCTTCCATCAGTGAGAGCATTGAAGATGGAACGTGGCTGGGTCTTCCAGCATGACAATGATCCCAAACACACAGCTCGGGCAATGAAGGAGTGAAAAAGCATTTCAAGGTCCTGGAGTGGCCTAGCCAGTCTCCAGACCTCAACCCCATAGAAAATTTGTGGAGTCCGTGTTGCCCAGCGACAGCCCCAAAACATCACTGCTCTAGAGGAGATCTGCATGGAGGAATGGGCCAAAATACCAGCTACAGTGTGTGCAAACCTGGTGAAGACTTACAGGAAACGTTTGACCTCTGTCATTGCCAACAAAGGTTATGTTACAAAGTATTGAGTTGAACTTTTGTTATTGACCAAATACTTATTTTCCACCATAATTTACAAATAAATTCTTTAAAAATCCTACAATGTGATTTCCTGGATTTTTTTTCTCATTTTGTCTCTCATAGTTGAAGTGTACCTATGATGAAAATTACAGCCCTCTCTCATCTTTCTAAGTAGGAGAACCTGCACAATCAGTGGCTGACTAAATACTTTTTGGCCCCACCGTACATATTATTGTGCCAGACCATGCACCACAACTCTGAGTGGAAAGAAATGAAAAATCATGATTTGACAAAGATAAATGAGAAAAAGGATAACAACATGTAATTAAAACCAATCCCTCCAATGTTTACTAAAGACTAAGTATACATGTTTACATCTCCCTGCTCTGTAGGGACAAGCACCGAATGGTGGACACTATTTGATCCCCCAATGCTCTATAGACAAAAGCACAGTTATGGTTTTACTATCAGCTCTTCTGCTTTGAAGTTTGAGTGAACAGTCTAAGAGAGTCCACAGATTCATCTTTACAAAGTACTTTGGCACCTCTGTCCCCACTCCAACAGGCACATAGAAAGTAAATTCATTTATTCTGGGTAGAAAAAGTTTCTTAATTATTTTTTATTCATATTTTTCTTCTAGAACAGTCCAGCAGTGCAAAAGCCACCCAGTACATGCCATTTATAAAATATGAAATACTATTAATAAATTACTGGTTAGTGTTGATGCAATACTGGTAAAGCTTTTGTTAGCTGGTCACCTAGAGCCTTAGCAATGGCTTTGCAGCCCTTTGCATACTATTAGATTTCAATGTCTTTAAGGACCTGACAATGACAATTATTCGCTGTACAATTCTATTTAGATGACATACAATCATATACAATAACGACACAAATAGTACTGATTTTACATTAGAGAACATGAGTTTGGGCTATGAGTATATGACTGTAGTTTATCTGTTTCTCTGCATACTTTTTTTTAGCCTGCTTTCACCCTGTTCTACAATGGTCAGGACTCTCCCAGGACCACCACAGAGCAGGTATTATTTAGGTGGTGGATCATTCTCAGCACAGCAGTGACACTGACATGGTGGTGGTGTGTTAGTGTGTGTTGTGCTGGTATGAGTGGATAAGACACATCAGCGCTGCTGGAGTTTTTAAACACCTCACTGTCGCTGCTGGACTGAGAATAGTCCACCAACCAAAATATATCCAGACAACAGCGCCCTGTGGGCAGCGTCCTGTGACCACTGATGAAGGTCTAGAAGATTACCAACTCAAACAGCAGCAATAGATGAGCGATCGTCTCTGACTTTACATCTACAAGGTGGACCCACAAGGTAGGTGTATATATATAGTTTTTTTATGTTTTGTCTGGTCAAGTTTATTTCAATTGTTAATATACATTCATGTCTGTATTTCATGCCTGTAGGTGCTAAGGTGGCACAGTGGTCTATCACACTAACCCACCACTGGTTTGATTTGGGTTTCAATCTCAGTGGTGATGGTGTGCTACCTATACTCTTATTTAAAGAGCTCAAACTGGAATTTAATATTAATATAATATAGATTTCCACAATATGTAAGCATGTAATTGATCTAACTTTGTGACCCAGGTAATTGCAAGCTATTTCCAAAGTACCCTTCTCCCCCCAATTTACCCTGTCTACATCAGAGATTCTAAAATGACTTAATTGTACGAAGAAATGAAATGTCAGTCAATCCACACATCTGTCATTAGTTAATACAGACTGTAAAATAGTTCTTCCAGTGCTGATGGGAAAATTACGCCTCATTACTGAGTCAAAGTTTCACCTCTTACAAATGATAGATGTGAAAAAGGCGCATGCTAAGAAACACTTAAATAGCATGCTATCCTTCAGCAGATATCTCATTCTCATTGTTCAGGCCTAGAACTGTCAGTGCTGCCCTGCACAGGTCCATCAAAGTGAAGGTTGTACATCTCTATGCTCTCTGATCACAGGTGACATTTTAGGCAGGAGATTTTTTTTTTTTCACATCCCATCATCTGTGGAGGGAAAATGCCAGCAGCTTCTGGTAGAACTGAAGAAGAGGTGTTTTTTAGGCTTGTTATATTTACTATTTTAAATCCACAGGCACAAAGGATTGAAGGTATTCATATGTTATAAATACTGCTAATAATGATAATAATAATAATAATAATAATAATAATAAATATATATTGAGTTTCTATATTTATCAGTTTTCACTGCATATACATACAGTATATACACTGCCTGGCCAAAAAAAAAGGTCACACACTGTAATATTTGGTTGGACCGCCTTTAGCTTTGATTACGGCACGCATCCGCTGTGGCATAGTTTCCACAAGCTTCAGCAATGTCACAACATTTATTTCTGTCCAGAGTTGCATTAATTTTCCCCCAAGATCTTGTATTGATGACGGGAGATTTGGACCACTGCGCAAAGTCTTCTCCAGCACATCCCAAAGATTCTCAATGGGGTTCAGGTCTGGACTCTGTGGTGGCCATTCCATGTGAGAAAACGATGTCTCATGCTCCCTGAACCACTCTTTCACAATTTGATCCCGATGAATCCTGGCATTGTCATCTTGGAATATGCCCGTGCCATCAGGGAAGAAAAAATCCATTGATGGAATAACCTGGTCTTTCAGTATATTCAGGTAGTCAGCTGACCTCATTCTCTGGGCACATAATGTTGCTGAACCTAGACCTGACCGACTGCAGCAACCCCAGATCATAGCACTGCCCCCACAGGCTTGTATGGTAGGCACTAGGCATGATGGGTGCATCACTTCAGCCGCCTCTCTTCTTACCCTGATGCGCCCATCACTCTGGAACAGGGTAAATCTGGACTCATCAGACCACATGACCTTCTTCCATTACTTCAGAGTCCAATCTTTATGCTCCCTAGCAAATTGTTTAGGCAGTGTATATAGTTTTTCATTCCATATATATCAGTTTCATTCAGTTTCATATAGTATATAAAAGGTTATATGCTCTGGGATTCTACAGTTATTTCTAAGTGGACAAAAAGTAGAGGGTTCTAGCCAAAGTAAAAAGATGAACATTTTAGGAACTGCAAACCTTGCCCGTTTCAGATAAGGCCAGCACTCATGATTTCACTTATTATAAAAGATTGAGCAAATTAAGTATTCATGAGAGAGGCAGACTAAAAACTGCTTACCATGAGAAAGATAAAGGCTTGTCTTACATTTGCTAACAACACCTCGCTGACCCTTAAACCTCTTGTGATAATTTTCTGTGATCTAATAAAATAAAAGTAAAACATTGTTTTTTATGGGTATAAAGCTCAAACCTAATGCTGCATTAGCATGAGCAAGAGCAGGTTTACCTGTAAATTACTAACAAAAAAGGCGTTTGAAAAGGCCGACCTTTAATAGGCACTTCATGTTCAAAAGCTCTGTAATGTGACTAAATTACAGCCATCCCGCAATGAATATTGTGCCAAAATCTCAGCACAGTGAGGAAAAACAGTTTGTGTTGAGGTGTCTTAAATATGATACACTGACCAGGCATAACATTATGACAGGTGAAGTGAATAACACTGATTATCTCTTCATCACGGCACCTGTTAGTGGGGGGGATATATTAGGCAGCAAGTGAACATTTTATCTTCAAACTTGTTGTGTTAGAAGCAGGAAAAATGGGCGAGCGTGAGGATTTGAGCGAATATGACAAGGGCCAAATAGTGACGGCTAGACGACTGGGTCAGAGCATCTCCAAAACTGCAGCCCTTGTGGGGTGTTGTCAAAAGTGGTCCAAGGAAGGAACAGTTGTAAACCAGCGACAGGGTCATGGGCGGCCGCGGCTCATTGATGCACGGGAAGGGGGGGGGGGCCACAAGGCTGGCCCGTGTGGTCCGATCCAGCAGACGAGCTACTGTAGCTCAAACTGCTGAAGAAGTTAATGCTGGTTCTGATAGAAAGGTGTCAGAATACACAGTGCATCACGGCTGCTGGGCTGTTTTGGCAGCAAAAGGGGGACCAACACAGTATTAGGAAGGTGGTCATAATGTTATGCCTAATCAGTGTAAGTATTTAAACAACATTTTGTAAAGCGGCACAGTGGCTCAGTGGGTAGCACCAGAATGGTTGGGTGCTTTACAGACATAATTGATCTTGTCTGAGGGAGAAAAGGCTGGACACAGAAAAACCTGGACCGCTCCACCTGGGGATCAAATCCAGGACCTTCTTGCTGTAAAGTGACAGTGCTACCCACCGAGCCACTGTGCCACTTTAAAAATGTGGTTCAAATACTTACACCGATCAGGCATAACATTATGACTACCTTCGTAATATTGTGTTACCCCCCTTTTGCTGCCAAAACAGCCCTGACCTGTCAAGTCATGGAGTCTGACACCTTTCTTACACCTTCACTCCCCATGTGCATCAATGAGCCTTAGCCGCCCATGACCCTGTCGCCAGTTTACCACTGTTCCTTCCTTGGACCACTTTTGATAGATACTGACCACTGCAGACCGGGAACACCCCACAAGAGCTGTCGTTTTGGAGATGCTCTGACCCAGTCATCTAGCCATATTAATTTGGCCCTTGTCAAATTTGGTCCTTAAATATAAGCCAAGCCTTCTCGTTCAAGGTCAGTGTCTAACTTCAAAAATACTATTTTAAATGAAGGGACACACATTTTTTTTTCCAGAAAGGTGGAGGGTCCTTATTGTTGGCCATGGGTTTTGAATGAGATGTCAATCAAGATACTTTTGCCCATATAGTCTAGCTTGCCCTACACTGCATTATACACCGATCAGCCATAAAATTAAAACCACCTCCTTGTTTCTTCACACATTGTCCATTTTATTAGCTCCAATTACCATATAGAAGCACTTTGTAGTTCTACAATTACTGACTGTAGTCCATCTGTTTCTCTACATGCTTTGTTAGCCCCCTTTCATGCTGTTCTTCAATGATTAGGACTCTCCCAGGACCACTACAGGGCAGGTATTATTTAAGTGGTTGGTCATTCTCAACACTGCAGTGACACTGACATGGTGGTGGTGTGTTAGTGTGTGTTGTGCTGGTATGAGTGGATAAGACACAGCAGCACTGATGGAGTTTTTAAACACCTCACTGTCACTGCTGGACTGAGAATAGTCCACCAACCAAAAATATCCAGCCAACAGCGCCCCATGGGCTGCGTCTGGTGCCCACTGATGAAGGTCTAGAAGGTGACCAACTCAAACAGCAGCAATAGATGAGCGATCGTCTCTGACTTTACATCTACAAGGTGGACCAACTAGGTAGTAGTGTCTAACAGAGTGGACAGTGAGTGGACACGGTATTTAAAAACTCCAGCAGTGCTGCTGTGTCTGATCCACTCATACCAGCACAACACACACTAACACACCACCACCATGTCATCGTCACTGCAGTGCTGAGAATCATCCACCACCCAAATAGTACCTGCTCTGTGGGGGTCCTGACCATTGAAGAACAGGGTGAAAGCAGGTTAAAAAGGTATGAAGAGAAACAGATGGACCCACAAAGTACTTCTATATGGTAAGTGGAGCTGATAAAATGAACAGTCAGTGTAGAAACAAGGTGGTTTTAATGTTATGGCTGATCAGTGTAGTTTAAACGTGGTAATGCAGGTGGTATGCTGTCACTATTTATAGGGAATATTTCCAAAAAATGGTTATGCTATATAAAATCTATTTAAAAACTGGCCCCGGTTCTCTGCTCCACAAATTGTTCCAAACCACCAGTTATTGATCATTTGTCTTGTTATATAGTGTCCAACATTTGACATTCATTATAAATGGAAGGGAATGTTCAAGGACCCGATGCTCTGACCTGTTTTTCCTCCAACCATTTATTTTCTGACTGTACTGAGATTTTTTTCTCTCCACCAGCTGAGTGCTTTGCTCCTGGGAGTCTCTTTTCTTCATGACTTTTCAGCAATTAGTTGGGGCTCTCTGTTGGCCCATTTGGATTTTTAAAGTGTCAGAGGAAAGGTTGAAGCCCAGAGTGTGTTAAAGTTATATCTTTAAACAGTGCTACTGATAATCTGGGACCTGCTTTAAATTTATCGCGGCAGTTTTGTAAAAAGGGCGGCACTGTGCTTAGGTGGGTAGCACTGTCGCCTCACAACAAGAAGGTCCTGGGTTCGATCCCCAGACAGGGCGGTCCAGGTCCTTTCTGAGCTCCGTTTTTTTCCCACAGTCCAAAAACATGCAGTCAGGTTAATTGGAGACACTGAATTGCCCTATAGGAGAATGGGTGTGTATGTGTAGGTGTGTCTGCCCTGCAGTGGACTGCCGCCCCGTCCAGGGTGTTAATGTGTGCATTGTGCCCATTGAAGGGCTGGGATAGGCTCCAGCACCCACCCCGCACAACCCTAACTGGATAAGCGGTTAAGACAGTGAGTGGTGAGTCCAAAATCTTCCAGCACACATGCACAGATAATTTCTTTAAAACATTTTTTTTAGTTAAAATTGGCCTTTTACATCACTTAAATACATTTTAACATACTAATTTACAAAACTGCTTGAAACCGGACACACTGCTAGGTTTTCAGGTATGAATCGCCTGTTTAAAAGCACTCTATAAATCAGTCAAGCATGTTATCTGGCCAACACAAGCAATGTACATCACTTGGCTTTGGTAAAACATGGCAGTGGCAGCATCATGCTGTGGAGCTGCTTCTCAGCAGCAGCGACATGGAGGCAGATGAATGCAGTCAAACACTGAACCTTCCTTCAAGAAAAAACTTCTCTAGAGCAAATGGAAACTTAAACTGGGGTGACAGCACACCTTCCAACAGGAAAAACAACATTGGACAAGTCTCTGAATGTATTTGTGTGACCTGGCCAAAGCCCAGACTTGAAGCCCATCAAATATTTGAGGGTTACTGAAAAGATAGGAGTTCACAGATGCTCACCATCCAAGCTGATGTAGCTGAAAAAGATCTGCATTGAATAAAGAGATAAACGAGAAATGTACACAAAAGCTTCTCAGGAGCTTGGGGGTTCATGACCTTGTTATCTGCTCGCTCTCCCTTTTAGTTATGCTGTAATAATTAGGGGAGCTGGGGTCTAAAGCTACTCTCTGTACAACTGACATTTTACTCTTAATGATTTCACATTGTAACTACATCTTCTGTTGTTTTACCCGGAGGTGGTTCTGACAGAAACATGTTCACCCTCTCGAGGTTAAAGACTGCAAGTCGAAAATGCAGTGCCGACAATGCTGCTCCTACTAGTTGGGATTTTTTATTTTTTTTTGCTAGTTATGACTTTCGGTTCAATTTAATTTTGTTTGTATGATTTGTTTAAATCCTATTTACTTAAAGTATCCTCCAGGCCACCCAAAGAGGATGGGTCCCTGCTAAGTCTGGTTCCTCTCAAGGTTTCTTCCTGTAATTTTAAGGAAGTTTTTCCTTGCCACTGTCGCCCTTGGCTTGCTCAATAGGGATTTTTGGTCTGTTGGTCCTGGATTCTGTAAAGTTGCTTTGAGACAATGTTCATTGTAAAAAGCCCTATATAAATAAACTTGACTTTGACTTCACAGCTGTATGTGTTGCCAAGGGGCATCAAAGTATTAAAATAAAAGGGTCTGGTAATTATTTTTTTTAGAACTTTGTTGTTTTGGATGATTAAGTGTAGATCAATGGGTACAAATAGGTTTTCCGAATCAATAGCTTTTCAAAATTAAATCCACTAAAAATCCACTAAAGTGTGCAAAACATCATGGCATCTTTATACGTTCTGAAATGACTGTTCATTCTTGACATCAATCATCTAAGAACTTAATATTCATCAATAATATAATTTTTATACATAAATTCATTAAAATGTAAAAGACTGCAGCAAATCGATCAGTTTTTCACTATTTATAGATCCATTTTGAGTATAATTAAATTTTTTGTTCTATAAACCACTGATATGGGGGCACAGAATAATAATCGTATTCATATAGATGACATCAACTCCCCCCTCTAATCCACTATTATGAATTTGATATCAGATCATTGATAACAAACTTTACTAGAGTCTAAGACTCAGCCGGAAAAGGTTTAGGGGAATTTACAGATTCTGAAGCAGTAAATCTCTCTGGGTGAAATTACTTGAACTTTAAGCATTATCAACACTGCCTGAAGCTGCTGCCTCGTCCTGAATCAACTGTGAAATTGCATTGGAAGGAAGCTAAGCAGGTACTGATACACTGTTGAATTTGGTGATCACAGAGCATCTTATTTTCTGCTCTCTTCTGCTTTATAAAAAAGCCTGAAGAAAGAAAACAATCTTAAATCTTAGCTTAAAAAGGAAACACAGAAAGACACTGATAGCTCTTTTCCACCAAAAGAACTTTGGTTCTTGAACAGGTTCTGTTCAGGTTTCTTCGAACCTTGGTGTTTTGTAGAGAACTGACCCGCGTTTCCACCGGTGGGCATTACACAGCAAAAATGTAGATTACGTGCGAGCATTTGTGCTGTTGTGCAGAGCATTTGAGCATAAGATGTGCGTTTTTATGTAAAAAGCATCGCTCAACTATTGGTGATAAGAAGACGTAGACGTGTTTGTCGCAGTTGTTGTTTTCTTTAGTTCATTAACGTGAGAAGCGTTTTGCACTTCACTCTCGCCGTGAACCTCGACGCAAATAACCGTTTTGCTCAGCGCTCGGCTTGAGCGATAAAACATCACTAAAGTTCCATGACACGAACATCCATCTGTGTGAAATTACCATCAAATCCAGTCTAAAAGCTCCACATGTATCTGTGTTTAGCTGGATTAACTTCACGTGTGGTGTTTATGCAGCTCGGGGTTCTGAATCCGCAAAAAGCTTCACCTAAATAAAGCGTAACGTGGCTTAATGTACTAAAAGTACGACACAGAAACATTAAACTTCTCTCTGTTATTACTGGTTATAAGTGCTCTGTACTGCTCAAATTCATCAGTCATTGTTTTAGTACAACAAGCCACGTTAAGCTTTATTTTTCATGTTAAGCGTTGTTCGTACTGTCCGGGTCACTTTTACCACGTCATATCGCACAGTTCATCTCTTCAAAAATATCAGCGAATATCAGCAGCAAACTGGATCAAAATTTAATCAGGTGAACCTTAAAAGATAAAAGTGCAGCACAGATGCAGCATTTTGCAGCTTCTCAAACCTCTACACTGTGACCCGCCCACAGATGACGTCACGGTTCGCGATGAAAAACCAAGTATTCTGTTGTGCCAGATTAGACACTTGTTCGCTTTCTGGAACTCTTCACTTGGACTGAAGATTTTTAGGCTACGAATAACTACCATTTCTATCATGAATGTAGCCGAAGAGTGTAAAATATGACAATAAATAAATAAATTAAGATTTTTATGTAGTACAACATCACAACACTCTTTATTTTGTATTTGCATTTAGTTCCATATACAAATTTTGACTATGTTGCTGGGCATCCTCTTCCATCTGACTGCAATTAAGGCTAGACATACACCGACCAAACATTATGACCAATGACAGGTGAAGTGAATAACACTGATTATCTCTTCATCACGACACCTGTTAGTGGATGGGATATATTAGGCACCAAGTGAACATTTTGTCCTCAAACTTGATGTGTTAGAAGCAGGAAAAATGGGCGAGCGTGAGGATTTGAGCGAGTTTGACAAGTGGCAAATTCTGATGGCTAGACGACTGGGTCAGAGCATCTCCAAAACTGCAGCTCTCGTGGGGTGTTCTCGGTCTGCAGTGGTCAGTATCTATCATAAGTGGTCCAAGGGAGGAACAGTGGTCTCAGACTCATTGATGCACGGTGGTGGTACGATCCAACAGACGAGCTACTGTAGCTCAGATTGCTAAAGAAATTAATGCTGGTTCTGATAGAAAGGTGTCACAATACACAGTGCATCACAGTTGCAGGGCTGATTTATATACTATAACTGTTTGTGAAGTCTGGTAAAGCTGAGCTCTGTATTTGTGCAACTGTAATGTTTTTTTTAACATATAATTGCACTTTTGCCTGGACCTTGATGAAAATTCTGATTTGCCGTTTGTATGTGTTCACCTGTGCTTAACACTGTTCCATTGCTTGTTTAGATAAATTAATGTATTGTTATTGATGTATTTATTTTCTTTATTTTTTTTCTAATGTTGATTGCCAGAAAAGAGTATTTCATTCTGGTAATCTGGTTTTGTGTTTGCTTTTACACCCTCTGCAATGGATATGAATTTTAAGTTACCAAAAATATCTATTCATATTGCAGACACCCACAGGTACAGACTTAATTAAACCATTTTAATGAAACAGTTAGTGTAGCAGTCAGTGTGTGTGTGTGTGTGTGTGTGTGTGTAATTTAGCTTTTAATAATGTATTTAAATGGAAGTACATTTCAATACAATTCCACCGCAAAGTAACAAAATACAATTTGTGTCCAGATGAGAAGTAAAGGGGGAGTAAAAAGGTTCAGGATTGGAGATTGTCTCTGTATTCCGGTGACCTTGGAATTCAATCTCTTAGCGCATCACAAACCTCTGCACCGAAGAAATTCAAATTAGTGCATTCTCAATAAGGAGCACATAGTAATGTGGTCAGTGTGAGAGGGGAACCAATGAGGAGGAACCGATGATACATGCACCCTCTGAAAGAGACGTTTTAAAGCACTGAGTGACTTATTGCTAACATCATGTCATCAATTACACCTTAAATGAGCTGTCAATTGTCCTGGGTGCCCTGATTTAATCACAAGTTTTAAACATCTAAAATATTCTTGGATCTGGGCAAGTGTTTTATACCATGATACTGAAATGCATATTTACGTCCATTTTGCTAACTGTAGGCATCTCTTTATGGCCACAGTTTACCATCTTATCGTGGCAGCTTTTAGCATAATGATGATGGGCCATATCACAAAGCACAAGTCATCTAAAACTGATTTATTGAACATGGCAGTGAGTTCAGAGTACCTTAGTTGCCTCTTCAGTCACCCGAACTAAGAGTGGATCACTGTTTGATGTGGTGAAGAAATGTGGGAAGATTTAACACCAGCAATTATGTAATGCAACCATAAATAAATAAATCTTAAAGGAACTTTACCACCACTTTTTGGAATTCATACTACATGAAATTGCCACTACCCAGTATTACCAGTGTTGGTACAGTGTTAACAAAGTGATCAATGAGTGTACGTTAATATATATTTTGTTTGTGCAATTTTTCCATTTTTTCCCAACTTTAGCGCATCCAATTTTTGCCCGATTGCATCATGCTTCCTCTCCACCAATGCCGATCCCCGCTCTGATTGAGGCGAACGAAGCTAACCCACGCCCCCTCCGACACATGGGCAGCAGCCGTATGCATCTTGTCACCAACACTTTGACGAGTGCAATGCGGATCAGCACTGTGTACAGAGAGACACACCCTGACAGCACTCTTTTCCCATCTCTGTGCAAGTGCCATAAATCAACCAGCAGAGGTCATAATTACATTAGTTATGAGAGAGACCCTATTCTGCTTTTTTTTTTTTTTTTTTTATATCACACCCCTATCTGAACAACAGGCCAATCGTTGTTCACACACCCATTCACCTATAGGGCAATTCAGTGTCCGCACACTCCGCACAGAAAGGACCCAGACCGCCCCGTCTGGGAATGAAACCCAGGACCTTCTTGTTGTGAGGCGACAGTTCTACCCACCTGTGGCCAAAACACAAAAATTACATTTTTATTTGTATTCTATTTATTTTTATTATGTTAGTTTGTTCTAGGGCTCTCAATTAACATCCAGGTAAGTGAACATGATAGTTACACTTTAAACTGATGGGTGTGTGGAGCAGTAACAAAGCAATATTTCTTGTGTTTGGGTTTTAGAACTTCTGCTAGGTAAGAGTTGTTTCCTGTGGTTTATTTTAAGTCATTATTTTGTATAGCTTGGCATTGTGTGGCATCAGATAGTGTGGTTACAAAAAGGTGTAGGGTCCTGCCAAACTGGGTTCGAAGCAGTCACTAAGTAAAAAAACAAAACATAAAACTGGGAGGTGGAAATGCTGTGCTAAATTTCCCTAGGTGTAAACGAGTGAGAGATGAAGTAGATCAGTGGCCCTATGGTGCATTTTCCCTGGTGCCAGTGTTTCCAGCTGGTGCTAGGCCCATAATGATGCTACAGAAAATAAATGTGTTTAGCTTAAATTGTGCTAAAACAAGATATACCGTGATGGATGATAACTGCTGTAAAGAAAGTACTCCTTGTCCTACAATTACTAACTGTAGTCCATCTGTTTCTCTACATACTTTTTTAACCTGCTTTCACCCTGTTCTTCAATGGTCAGGATTCTTACAGGACCACCGCAAAGCAGGTATTATTTAGGTGGTGGATGATTCTCAGCACTGCAGTGACACTGACATGGTGGTGGTGTGTTAGTGTGTGTTGTGCTGGTATGAATGGATTATACACAGCAATGCTGCTGGAGTTTTTAAATACCGTGTCCACTCACTGTCCACTCTATTAGACACTCCTACCTAGTTGGTCCACCGTGTATATGTAAAGTCAGAGACGATCGCTCATCTATTGCTGCTGTTTGAGTTGGTCATCTTCTAGACCTGTATCAGTGGTCACAGGACGCAGCCCACAGGGCGCTGTTGGCTGGATATATTTTTGGTTGGTGGACTATTCTCAGTCCAGCAGTGATAGTGAGGTGTTTCAAAAACTCCATCACTCATACCAGCACAACACACACTAACACACCACCACCATGTCAGTGTCACTACAGTGCTGAGAATGATCCACCACCTAAATAATACCTGCTCTGTGGTGGTCCTGTAGTGAGTCCTGACCATTAAATAACAGCATGAAAGTGGGTTAACAAAGCGTGCAGAGAAATAGAAGGACTACAGTCAGTAATTGTATAACTACAAAGTGCTTCTATATGGTAAGTGGAGCTGATAAAATGGGCAGTGAGTGTAGAAACAAGGAGGTGGTTTTAATGTTATGGCTGATCGGTGTATATTGTAAATACCTTAATGAGATTTGTCAGAGTGCTTCACTTCCTTTAGACATCTTTTTAAGCCACTAAATGGTCATGACAGCTGATATCAAGTGTTCAAAGTGTAATTTTACCTGCAACAGTAACTGTAATGACAACTTTTATTTTATGATAGCATAATAGCTTTTGACAAATGCTAAGAGGCTGTAATGAAATAAATAATATGAGGGTTGTCATAGCACATCCTTTTACTGTTAACATTGTTATAATTCTTGACATTAACTGTTACGGCCACACCTGATGTGCCATGATCAGTCTATAAAATGTTGAGTTTTCAGTAAAGCATAACTCCTTGTAACAAATGTAAGTATGGATATGTTTGCAACACAACAAAATAAGACAGACTGTTACAGAGCTAAATATTTGCTTGCACATACAGTATTTTCTGTGGTTAGTGGTTGAGGAATAGGGAGGAAAGAGAGCTAATTTGCATACGTTTTAAAAGTTTTATGAAAGCAGGCTAGACTGCTATATACAATTAAAAATGTAAAGACTGATTAAATGAACTTTAACCCTACAAAACATTTTTTTTACCAATACTTTGTTCTATGTTGAATATTCAGGCCAGTCAATGTTATTAAAATGGTTTAACATTAACACTCAGAAACTGTGCCACAAAAGCCCTGTAGACTAGAAGACTGGAGACGTTCTCTCTTGATACCCGGGTCTTTCTCACACCATGAGGAAGATTAAAATGCCCAGGAAATTAGGTCCATCTCAAGACATGAAAAATGGCCATGAAGTGTAATTAACGACTTTTAGTTAATTCAGCTGCCTTTGATCTCTTTACCTGCTTTTAATCATTCAGTCAGACTGGTCATGCATAATTACAGAGCCTGACAAATTAATAAGTCCTTCATGAAGTGGGGCTACAAGGTAATATGCTTTTAATGTCTTATCTTCTATTTTAGGAGCATATCATTTTTCAATGTGTACTGAATATAAAAAGAAAAAATCAATTTAAACTATTCAGTTTCTAATTAGGAAATTATTTTAACAATATAAATATAAAACAATATAATTTGCTAGTAATAACACATATTCAGGTCCCTAAACTTTTTGCACACTTAATTATGTTGTGGATTTGATTTGGTATAACCTCCTTGTTTCTACACTCACTGTCCATTTGATCAGCTGCACTTACCACATAGAAGCACTTTGTAGTTCTACAATTACTGACTGTAGTCCTTCTGTTTCTCTACATACTTTTTTAACCTGCTTTCACCCTGTTCTTCAATGGTCTGGACCCCCACAGAGCAGGTATTATTTAGGTGGTGGATCATTCTCAGCACTGCAGTGACACTGACATGGTGGTGGTGTGTTAGTGTGTGTTGTGCTGGTATGAGTGGATCAGACACAGCAGCGCTGCTGAAGTTTTTAAATACCGTGTCCACTCTATTAGACACTCCTACTTAGTAGGTCCACCTTGTCGATGTAAGGTCAGAAACGATCGCTCATCTATTGCTGCTGTTTGAGTTGGTCATCTTCTAGACCTTCATCAGTGGTCACACACTAACACACAGTCCTGACCATTGATGACAAGCATGAAAGTGGGTTAACACGGCATGCAGAGAAACAGATGGACTACAGTCAGTAATTGTAGAACTACAAACTGCTTCTATATGGTAAGTGGAGCTGATAAAATGGACAGTGAGTGTAAAAACAAGCAGGTGGTTTTAATGTTATGGCTGATCGGTGTATATACCATGCTGTGCCCTCTGTATTCCTCCACAACTCATGCTGCTGCCTCAATCAAACACTAGCAGTTTCCCCATCTGACCCCCTGACCTCACTCATGGTGGCAGAGACTTAAAATTGGTGTGGACTAATATTTATAGTCTGGTCTAACAAGGTATGAAAGCTATTTCATCACAACAAATGAAAACAAGCATAAGAAATTAATCACTGAGGATTCAGTTGAAGTAGATGATGTATTATGTGACCCTGATTAGTAGTCATGAAAGTAAATAGTGATGTGATTTACTCAAAAGCACCATCTTAACATTTCATTTAGCTGAAAGACCTTATCACTTGAGTATTAAAAGCATTTAATTGCATTTCTCCAACAGGTTTAAGGCTTAAGTGACCCTTTTTGTGAAATGTACGATGCCAAGGACATTATGTCTGTCTCTCAATAGACTTTCATTTGCCAAATTATACAGTGGCAGTGATGATAATGTCTGGCTGATGTAAAGAAACAAGGACCATGGAGAGCTTAAGATGTTTGGTCAATATGAGACTTGTTAGATGTGCTTTTCTTAATGTTGGCCTCGTATGGCCTATCATATTTTATTTTGGCTTTTTCAGCCAAACTTATTATGCTGCATAAATGCCAACAGGACACATCAAGTGGACTCAGACTGAGACTCTTTTATTGTCATTCAACCACGTACATGATAAAACGAAATACAGTTACCCAGGCCAGGTGCGTGCAACATTAATAAAAAATAAGAATAGACTATTGCTGTATTAAGTACTGTTATTTATTGTTAAAGTCAAGCTGGATACAAAAATAATAATTAATTGCTTAATTATTTATATAATTAACAATAATAATAATATTTAATAATAATAACAATGGTAATAAAAATATAATAACAAATAAATAAATATTCTAATAAAAAAAAAAAAGGATTGTTGGATTTTTACAGCTGGTTAAACGCTGTATTTTTTTTCTTGGCTTATGTGTAATGTTAAATGTTGGCTATATGTATGTCATTAGGATAAAAAAATATATTAATAATAATTAAAAAAAGAAAAAAGATCCAATGATTTTAACAACAGTGATGTGCAGGCTAGCATGTAATTATTATAAAATGCTGTCTAATAATAGTAATATAATAATAATAATAATAATAATAATAATACAAATAATAAATATGTAAACAAACAATAAATAATAAATAAATAAATGTTGGATTTTTACAGCTGGTTAAATGCTGTATTTTTTTTCTCGGCTTTTGTGTAACGTTAAATGTTGGCTATATGGATGTCATTAGAATTAAAAAATAATAATAATAATAATAATAATTTAAAAAAAAAGAAAAAAATAATAAGATCTAATGATTTTAACAACAGTGATGTGCAGGCTAGCATGTAATTATTATAAAATGCTGTCTAACAAAGCTCCCATATTACATTACAACTGTAGAAATTCTGTGTTTTTCTTGTGTGACTTTTTCTCCTTTATGACTCTCATTTGTTTTGTCCTTTCAGATCTAAATTTTGCAAGTTTGCTAAATCGTTCAAAACTTCTAATTAATAAACAGGTGTTGGCCGTCTGGCCCCGTAACTAAGCCTGAATCTGTACCGTTCCTGTGCTTTGCAGCTATGTGTAATGTCATTTATAATTTTCCCCTACAGCAGAAAATCCACAGAAAGCCACAAATCACAATCTCAATTAGGTCAACCCCCCTGCAAAAGGCCATCGGTGTTCCTCAGTAGGTTCCTTATTAATGAGAAGAGTTTCTGTAGCTTCAGTAGATTTAGTCTGCTCTCAGAGGAAACACTCGTGTGAACAGGGACTGTGAATGTGTGAGGCAGAGAGAGAGAGAGAGAGAAGAGTGATTAATATACAAGTGAGGACCAATTAGCACAAAACAAAGTGTAGCATCGTGGACTACATGACAAAATGAGAGTAAAGGTGCTCGGCAGCCCATCTGACTCTCAGAACAACCGATGGCTCCATCGATCAAGAAGCAAACTTTAAGTTTGACTGATTTCTGCTGTCATAGACGATGCCACTAGCGCACTGAAGCAGGAACTGGGTCATTATCAAGATTTCAATACAGCAGTTCATATTTAAGACTCGGATTTGTTAGGAACTATTTACAATGCTTACAAAATATCTTACTGTTTATCTGTCTGTCTGTCCAGCTGTCCATCCACCCATCTGTTTATCTATCAGCCTATGCATGCAGTTGGAAATAGTCAACCCTTTTCACCACCCCCCACATCTAAAATGTACAGTGGTGATGTGTATATAATTAAATATAAATATAAACAAGAAATCTCCATACAAGCAATTCTGATACCATAAGCTGACATCTTTTTTCAATGGGGAAAAAAATTTATATATACAACCATAACATTAAAACCACCTCCCTGTTTCTACACTCACTGTCCACTTTATCAGCTCCACTTACCATGTAGAAGCACTTTGTAGTTCTACAATTACTGACTGTAGTCCATCTGTTTCTCTGCATGCTTTGTTAGCCCCCTTTCATGCTGTTCTTCAATGGTCAGTACCCACAAGATCACCACAGAGCAGGTATTATTTGTGTGGCGGATTATTCTCAGCACTGCAGTGACACTGACATGGTGGTGGTGTGTTAGTGTGTGTTGTGCTGGTATGAGTGGATAAGACACAGCAGCGCTGCTGGAGTTTTTAAACACCTCACTGTCACTGCTGGACTGAGAATAGTCCACCAACCAAAAACATCCAGCCAACATAGCCCCATGGGCAGCGTCCTGTGACCACTGATGAAGGTCTAGAAGATGACCAACTCAAACAGCAGCAACAGATGAATTCCCGTCTCTGACTTTACATCTACAAGGTGGACCAACTAAGTAGGAGTGGACAGTGAGTGGACATGGTATTTAAAAACTCCAGCAGCGCTGCTGTGTCTCATCCACTCATACCAGCACAACACACACTAACACACCACCACCATGTGAGTGTCACTGCAGTGCTGAGAATGATCCACCACCTAAATAATACCTGCTCTGTAGTGGTCCTGTGGGGGTCCTGACTATTGAAGAACAGCATGAAAGGGGGGTAACAAAGTATGTAGAGAAACAGATGAACTACAGTCAATTGTAGAACTACAAAGTGCTTCTATATGGTTAGTGGAGCTGATAAAATGGACAGTTAATGTAGAAACAAGGAGGTGGGAGGTGGTTTTAATGTTATGGCTGATCAGTGTATAGCAGAGCTAGTTTGGAGAGGTGTCTACATACTTTTGGCCATATAGTGTATGCAGAATGCACTCTACAATCGTCCTGATACTACATTTTATATATGATAAAGACATATGATAAAGACATAGGTCTTACTGTAAAATCAACTCCCATAACAAACTCGTTTGAAGTTCTTATCTCTGACATAACCAATAAATGTTCATCTGATAAAAATAGTATGTTTAAACTGGTTACTGTTTATCGACCCCCTGGTCCTTACTCAGAATTTCTTAACGAATTTGCCGATTTTCTTTCTAAATTAGTCTTATCAACTAAGAAAGCTCTAATTGTTGGTGACTTTAATATTCATTATGAGGATAAGTGTAATCCACTCAAAATTGCGTTTGACTCTATTTTAGAATCTTTAGGCATCACCCAAAATGTAACAGGACCCACTCACCACTGTAAACATACCTTAGATTTAATACTTACTTATGGTATAAACATAGACAACCTGGAAATTATACCACAGAATGACTTAATCTCTGATCACTCCCTACTAATATATGAAGTGTCCCTGTCCAATAATATACAGCAACCAAATCGTTTTAAATGTAAGCGCACTATTACATCTGCAACTGCAGCAGCGTTCATAAACTGCCTACCAGAATTACCAAATATATCAGCATCAGAACCTAAAGAACTAGATCAGGCAACTCAAAACCTAGAGACCGTACTGCGCACAACCTTAGATAACGTAGCCCCACTTAAAACTAAACTGATTAGGGAGAAAAAACTTGCTCCATGGTACAATGACCACACATGCGCACTTAAACAAGCAGCACGGAAATTAGAACGTAAGTGGCGTCACACTACACTGGAGGTGTATAAGATTGCTTGGAAAGATGCTCTAACTGAGTATAAACATGCACTTATAAAAGCTAAATCTGTATATTATTCATCCCTAATAGAGAAAAATAAAAACAATCCTAGATTCCTTTTTGAGACAGTGTCCAAATTAACTAAAAACGTCAATGAAACTGAATCTAATATACCGCCCGACTGTACCAGCGATGATTTTTTAAAATTCTTTAATGACAAGATAGAAAAAATACGACTTCAGAGTCAGAGTGTGTCACTTGCCAATGTTAAGTATGGACTCACTCCGAGCAGCATTGGTGATAATAGTAACGAGTTAATCCAACTAAATTCCTTTAATCCAATCTCCCAAAATGAACTAACTGTGTTGATTAAATCATCGAAGTCATCATCGTGTATACTCGATCCTGTTCCAACTCGTTTACTTAAAGATTTACTCCCAGCTATTGTAGAGCCCCTGCTTACATTAATCAATGCATCCCTTAGCCTTGGGTATGTACCTAAATTGTTTAAAAGTGCTGTTATTAAACCCCTGATTAAAAAACCTAATCTTGATCCACATGTTTTATCTAATTATAGGCCAATTTCAAACCTTCCTTTTGTCTCAAAGATATTAGAAAAAGTCGTTTCCAAACAGTTATGTTCTTATTTGAATGAAAATTGTATTCATGAAAAATTTCAATCAGGATTTAGACCCAACCATAGTACCGAAACCGCATTAATTAGAGTAGTTAACGAGTTGTTAATGTCTTCTGATAATGGATGTGTCTCTTTTCTTGTTCTATTAGATCTTAGTGCAGCGTTTGATACGGTCGATCATAACATTTTACTGGAGAGGCTAGAAAATACAGTAGGTGTTAAAGGACTCGCACTCTCTTGGTTTCAATCATATCTGACTGACCGCTCTCAATTCGTTTATGTAAATAATAAATGCTCAGAAACTACAAAAGTAAAGTGTGGTGTTCCACAGGGGTCGGTACTTGGACCGCTATTATTTACACTCTATATGCTTCCACTAGGTGAAATTATTCATAAACATGGCATAAACTTTCACTGCTATGCAGATGACACACAGCTGTATATATCAGCCAAACCAAATGATACTGACACAATCAGTAAGATAGAAGATTGTGTAAACGACATAAAAAACTGGATGTCGTGTAATTTTCTTTTACTTAATTCAGATAAAACTGAGGTTTTACTTGTTGGCTCTAAAGCTGCAAGAGACAAGTTGTCTAACCTGGTGCTAAACTTAAACACGTTCTCTGTTACTCCCAGCCCAGATGTAAAAAACTTAGGTGTCACAATAGATTCAGATCTCTCCTTTGATACACACATTAATAATATTACTAGAGTTGCTTTCTATCATTTGCGTAATATCTCTAAAATAAGAAATATACTATCTGTTAATGACGCCGAAAAACTGATCCATGCGTTTATAACTTCTCGGTTAGATTATTGTAATGCTCTTCTAACTGGATGCTCTGGTAGATCCTTAAACAAACTCCAGTTAGTTCAAAATGCAGCAGCTTGAGTGCTAACTAGAACTAAAAAATTTGATCATATTAGTCCTGTTCTATCATCTCTACACTGGCTGCCAGTTAAATTTCGCATTGATTACAAAATACTTTTACTAACCTATAAAGCGCTACATGGTCTGGCTCCACAGTATCTGAGTGAGCTTATTAATTACTACAACCCAGCACGTCCACTTCGTTCACAAGATGCAGGGTTACTTATAGTTCCTAAAATTAAAAAGACCAAAGCTGGTGGAAGAGCGTTTTCTTACAAAGCTCCACAACTCTGGAATAATCTTCCTGCCTCTGTTCGGTATTCGGACACAGTCTCAATGTTTAAGTCTAAACTGAAAACATATTTATTTTCTCAGGCTTTTGATTAATATAGACAAAGGCGCAGAGCTTGGGGGTTCTTGGTCATAGAAACTTGTGGTGATCAGGGATGTTGGGTCGCTGTCGTTCTGCCTCTCTTGTCCAATCACTCTGGTTTGGGTAGGAGAGGTGGGCGCTGATGTCCTGTGAAAGCCTTCATGACCTTGTTACCTGCTCGCTCTCCCTTTTAGTTATGCTGTAATAATTAGGGCTGCCGGAGTCTAAAACTCTCTGTAAAACTGTTTGTCAACTAGCATTGTACATTATTAACTACATTCTCTGTTGTTTTACCCCGAGGGCATTCTGATGGAAACCTGTTTACCCGCCGAGGTTAAGGATTGAAGTCGAGACTGCCGGGACAACGATGCTGCTCCTGTCAGATGTGACGGGTCTGGAGTAATTGCAACGACAAGAAATCACTACAGACTTTATTGAAGACTAGAGCGGATAACAACTCTATTATTATTTAATTGTTTATTTATCTATTTATTACCACTGTATGACTTTTAGATCATTCAATTCTGTGTTTGTATGATTTGTGTAAATCGTGTATTTATTTAAAGTATCCTCCAGACCACCCAAGAAGGATGGGCCCTGTTGCGTCTGGTTCCTCTCAAGGTTTCTTCCTGTAATTTTCAGGGAGTTTTTCCTTGCCACAGTCGCCCTCGGCTTGCTCAACAGGGGTTTTTGTATCTGTTGGTCCTGGATTTTGTAAAGTTGCTTTGAGACAATGTATATTGTAAAAAGCGCTATATAAATAAAGTTGACTTGACTTGACTTGACTTGACATTTTCCCATCTGACAGCTATTTCCTCTTCTGACTTAAGGTTAGCTCTGATTTCTATTTTAAGAATGACATTAGCAATTAACTGGTATCCCAGCAGAGGGTCCGAGCCTGCAACAGCCTGGAAAATGTCACGTCATCACACTTCATGAAATGCTGAAATGCTCTGCTCTTTTTTTTCTTGCCAGAATTGTTTTAGTTGAAAAAGGCCAAAGGAAACAGTGAAAGAAAACAATAAATTGTTTGGTGTGAAAAAATAACATTTGAAGGTGACTGAGGTGCTACTTTTTCCTTGAGGAGAGAATCACCATCACTAGACACAGCAGACTGAACCCAAACAAATTAAACAAACACATTAACAAATTCACTTGTAAATCTCAGATGACAGTGGCATGGTGGCACAGCTGGTAGATTGGCTGGTGCATAACAACATGAGACCCTGGGAATCTGGGTTTAATATTTATTTCTGGTCACTGTCTGTCATGATGCTTATTCCAGGTGCTCATTTGCAGAGATGTTCACAAGTCACAAAATACGAGTCTGAGTCGAGTCACGAGTCAACATAATATACACAAAACATATATTGGAAATGTAGCATAGAAATAAAAAATGTATATGTAAGTTCAGATAAAAAACAACAACAGATTAGCGAGTGTATTTTGCCATTTTACTTCGTGCCTTTACTTTCCTAGGTACCAGTTAAAAGTTTAAACTGACGTTTTGTTTTCATTGCAAATTACGGCACAGCAGCCAAAATCCCAAACACAGCAAAAAATCCATAATACTGCTTACCTTAGCTTCTCATCTTCAAGATGCTATTACATTTATAACCGTGTGTCCCATTAGGAATATAATCCGTTATTTTGTAAATGTGCTTATAATTAAAAACCTCCAAACTTTTGCCGCTTGTGAAGTAAAACACGAACTCGTTAGAAAGCCAATCAAGCGTTTCATAAACACATCATCTGTGTGACGCTGCAAACTGAATAAATGCAAATAACAGAATTTCATATAAAAAATTTCAGTCAGAAGGTCTGATTGGTTCAGAAAGCGGTTCTTACAATCATTAGCGCCAATTCTGTAGGAGCGTTCCATTCACATTATCTGTTACTGTGAAGGGCACTACGTAGGGTACGCCACCATTTTAAGTGGGAGCGATGCTTCATCACTACGCCGGAAGCTGGCTGGAACATTTACCTATTGCGTGCGTTGCGGGTTAAGGCCAGAAAATGACACGATCAGAATGATGTTGGATCATATACAGTATCTCACAAAAGTGAGTACACCCCTCACATTTTTGCAAATATTTTATTATATCTTTTCATGGGACAACACTATAGAAATGAAACTTGGATATAACTTAGAGTAGTCAGTGTACAGCTTGTATAGCAGTGTAGATTTACTGTCTTCTGAAAATAAGTCAACACACAGCCATTAATGTCTAAATAGCTGGCAACATAAGTGAGTACACCCCACAGTGAACATGTCCAAATTGTGCCCACAGTGTCATTATTTGGTGTGACCACCATTATTATCCAACACTGCCTTAACCCTCTTGGGCATGGAATTCACCAGAGCTGCACAGGTTGCTACTGGAATCCTCTTCCACTCCTCCATGATGACATCAAGGAGCTGGTGGATGTTAGACACCTTGTGCTCCTCCACCTTCCACTTGAGGATGCCCCACAGGTGCTCACAGTGAGATACTGTATATATATAGTCATATATATTGTCGTGTATATATTGTCACACGTAACTAATGTTGCTGACTTTTGCTGTCCACAAGTCATCTTTTGCGAGTCACAGGTCGAGTCTGAGTCATTTGAAACGAGTCCGAGTCGAGTCTGAAGTTGCTGTGTGTGCGACTCGGACTCGAGTCCCCATCTCTGCTCATTTGTACCCATTCCAAAAACATGCAGAAGGTGAACTAGCTGCTCTCAATTATCTCTAGGTGTGAAAGAATGTGTTAGTGTTTGGCACCATGATGGACTGGCACTCTAATTAATGAAAAAAGAAAAAAATA
Source organism: Trichomycterus rosablanca (assembly GCF_030014385.1). Taxonomy (NCBI): domain Eukaryota; kingdom Metazoa; phylum Chordata; class Actinopteri; order Siluriformes; family Trichomycteridae; genus Trichomycterus; species Trichomycterus rosablanca. Next base: position 47,310,786 of record NC_085993.1, on the reverse strand, counting down.
TATATTTAAGAACATTGAATCATAAAAAATACAAATAACAGTTGGAGGCCTTTGTTTTTATCTCAGGATGCACAGCGGGTGTCAGAGTCAAGCGCAGTTCGTTGATTTCCCTGCTGTTTCACATCTACAATTCTAATCATTTAATTGCTGAGTTTAATCAGGTGAGTTTAATCAGGAAAACTGAACCCCGACACCAGTTCAGAATACACAGGGGTGCATCCGAGGGGTGCATAAAACCACCACCTTGTTTCTACACTCACTGTCCATTTTATCAGATCCACTTTTAGCCTGCTTTCACTCTGTTCTTTAATGGTCAGGATCCCCCACAGGACCACTACAGAGCAGCACTGCTGGAGTTTTTAAATACAGTGTCCACTCACTGTCCACTCTATAAGACACTCCTACCTAGTTGGGTCACCTTGTAGATGTAAAGTCAGAGACGATCGCTCATCTATTGCTGCTGTTTGAGTTGGTCATCTTCTAGACCTTCATCAGTGGTCACAGGACGCTGCCCACTGGGTGCTGTTGGCTGGATATTATTTAGTCAGTAATTGTAGAACTACAAAGTGCTTCTATATGGTAAGTGGAGCTGATTAAATGGACAGTGAGTGTAGAAACAAGGAGGTGGTTTTAATGTTATGGCTGATTGGTGTATATATTAATGGATTTTATTTAAGATGAAGGGACAGGACAATCTGTCAGAACATCTGTTCAATTTAAATGTACACAAAAAAGACTTTAAACAACAAGTAACAACATTAGTCAGTACAAAAAGTTACAGGTCCATAGCAAACTTTATACATCTGTCTTTAAATTTGGTTTAATAATCAGCAAGCTCACATTTGTACAGTAAATTTCACAATGTTTCAGGATGACCTGAAAATAACAGGGACACCAGCTACACAGTGAAGAACGGGCCATGAACTGGTACGTATTTACACCCCATAAAATCATGGTAAGAATATAGCCAACAACAACAACAAAAAACAAGACCCCAAAAGATAAAGTCAAAATATGATTTGTACCTAGAAAAAGGTAAAGTTTCTACACAATCATCATACCAATATTTTATAAAATGTTATAAATTATTTAAAAATTAGAAAGAAAGATTAAAAGAGAAAGATTTTAAGCTTATTAAGCAGTTAAGGTCTGAAATTAAACATCATGGCTGCAATCTTAAAACCGCAATCAATTATTACTGCCTTGCAGAAAAGTACTAAGTCTGTGAGTTTGTGTGTGTGGGGTTCGCTTACACACCATCAATTCCACAATTGAGACAAACATCCATTAGAGACCCTGAACACAGAGTTCTGTAAAAGCATCCTAAAAGTGCACAGACACACAATGAACAATGAGTGCAGGGCAGAATTAGGCCGATTTCCACTTATTAACAACATACAAAAAAGAGCAATTAGTTTCTAGATCATCATTAGTTTCTCATCTAAATGAGAGCGACCCCCAATGTTATCATTGTAAAGCTCTGAAACAACAACTAACACACAAACACAGCAAAAACTCAGGAACAGGAAAAATCTGCAAACCCGATTAGAATAAAACAAATTACACAACGACTGAAAACGACTGGGAAACTGAAACTAAAGTCCAGAGTAAAATGCAGTGTTATTTGGCCCTAAACAGACACTACAGTGCAGCAGATTATCTGAGCACATCATCCAACCCTAAATTAAGAAACACCTTGACGAGGTACAGACTAAGCGCACACGACCTGGCCGTAGAGACGAGGCGACACACCCGGTCCTGGCTGCCCCGGGAGGAGAGGCTGTGCCAGCACCGCACTCTCAGTACAGTAGAGACAGAGCACTGTCCTCACCCAATGCACCAAATACCAACACATCCAGGCCCAGTTCTTCCCCAAATTTAATAACATCATCCCCGGGTGGGAGAAAATGCATAAATAAAATAGAAACAAAATCAAACACACATGATGTTGATATACTTAAAGTAGATATGTGACTGGAAGTACAATGTACAGCCATAAGCTTGTCGAACATTATTGTTCCTCTTCCTGTAGACTATAAGAGCCTTTTCAATTCTGAAGTAAGTCTGTATGAAATTGTGTCAATTAACTTGAAAGAGCTCTTGTTAGGTCAGACACTGATATTGGACAGGAAGGTCTGGCTTACTTTTACATTTCAATTAATCTTTTTTGCTACACAGTGTATATTATATAGTGCTCGAGTCTCTCTTTTCCTTCTACTGTATCTATGCCAAATGGATGTACTACACAGAGAAAGGATTTTCTGTCAGTGTTGGCTGACACTTTTTGCTGAAGAGGTGTTGATGGAAATGTCAAACAGAACCATTCTGTCATTGTGTCTCTTGGCCAGCAGCATCAGTCGTAGAAAGAGCTCGTGAAAAGTACAGGGTTCAACTTAAAATGGCATGAAGGTTTAACTGTCTATCACCTGATCAGGAAAAACCTTGTGGTCTGTGTGCCATTTCTTTCTTTCTTTCTTTCTTTCTTTCTTTCTTTCTTTCTTTCTTTCTTTCTTTCTTTCTTTCTTTCTTTCTTTCTTTCTTTCTTTCTTTCTTTCTTTCTTTCTTTCTGTCTTTCTGTCTTTCTGTCTCTCTGTCTTTCTTTCTTTCTTTCTGTCTTTCTGTCTTTCTTTCTTTCTGTCTTTAACAGTAACTGATAGTACCAATAAGAATAAGAACAGAATGATGTAAGCAGATAACATATACATGCATTACGGTTAAACATATAGTGGTGGTGTTAATAGTAAACAAAAATCTAATGTCCCAGTTCAGCAGCTCACAGTATATTTAGATTTATAAACTAACATTGTGTACGGAGAGCCACACCCTGATCAATGCATTATTTCTCAACTCTGTGCAGGCGCCATCAATTAGCCAGCAGAGGTCGCAACTGCATCAGTTATGAGATCCCTCCCCACCCTGTATGAACAACAAGCCAATTTTTGCAAACAGTAGTTCTTTTTAAACTTATCATATGTTTTTGTTTATATTTACAAGTTTAAAGTCAAAAACGCATAATGCAATATGGTTGAAGAAGATATATGAGTGAAGTATTGTTTTTCTTCCTGTAGACTATAAGAGCCTTTTCAATTCTGAAGTAAGTCTGTAGGAAATTGTGTCAATTTACTTGAAAGTGCTCTTGTTAGGTCAGACACTGATATTACTTTTACATTTCAATTAATATTTTTTGCCACATAGTGTATATTAAATATACAATATGAGCTGAGTCCCGAACCGATGAGTTTAAAATGTCAGCTCTGGTGTGCAACCCTTCTATTTCTACACAGTTTGGGACAAGCATCTCAATGACTAGGCTGTTTCAGCAATCAATAAATAAAATTGTGCATATTAAGTAAAATTTAATACGTGTACAGGAGTATCTGCGTATTGTATTTTGAAGTGTTTATGTTTTGGTAATCGATATTACCAAAATGAGCACTTTTATGAAACAAAAACATACAAAATGAAACATGTAGGGTTTTATTGATAGCATGATATTGCCATTTGTCATTCAGTAAAATAGTCACTTACTGTACTGTTTTATTTTGCTCTGCTTTCAGTAAATGAAATGCTTGTTTCAAATAATCATAATGGCAGTATGTAATGCACATCCTAAAACAACTTCAAAAATGTATCCGTAAAAATGGATTAGCTCAACATAGAGAACACAAGGAGAACACTGCTGTGTGACTGTCAATTACGAATACTTTGTGCACAACAGGGAACTGCAGATAGCTCCTGATCAAATTAAAGTGCTATCATCTGAAAGTGCAATTGTATATATATATACAGTATATATCACAGCACCTGTTAGTGGGTGGGATATATTAGGCAGCAAGTGAACATTTTATCCTATAACAATGTGTTAGAAGCAGGAAAAATATGCGAGCATGAGGATTTGAGCGAATTTGACAAGGGCCAAATTGTGATGGCTAGATGACTGGGTCAGAGCATCTCCAAAACTGCAGCTCTTGTGGGGTGTTCCCGGTCTGCAGTGGTCAGTATCTATCAAGAGTGGTCCAAGGAAGGAACAGTGGTAAACCGGCAACAGGGTCATGGGCGGCCAAGGCACATTGATGCACGTGGGGAGCGAAGGCTGGCACATGTGGTCCGATCTAACAGACGAGCTAAGAAGTTAATGCTGGTTCTGATAGAAAGGTGTCAGTCCATGCCTCAACGGGTCAGGGCTGTTACAATATTAGGATGGTGGTCTTAATGTCTCATTGGTGTATATATACAGTGTATCACAAAAGTGAGTACACCCCTCACATTTCTGCAGATATTTAAGTATATCTTTTCATGGGACAACACTGACAAAATGACACTTTGACACAATGAAAAGTAGTCTGTGTGCAGCTTATAAACCAGTGTAAATTTATTCTTCCCTCAAAATAACTCAATATACAGCCATTAATGTCTAAACCACCGGCAACAAAAGTGAGTACACCCCTTAGTGAAAGTTCCTGAAGTGTCAATATTTTGTGTGGCCACCATTATTTCCCAGAACTGCCTTAACTCTCCTGGGCATGGAGTTTACCAGAGCTTCACAGGTTGCCACTGGAATGCTTTTCCACTCCTCCATGACGACATCACGGAGCTGGCGGATATTCGAGACTTTGCGCTCCTCCACCTTCCGCTTGAGGATGCCCCAAAGATGTTCTTTTGGGTTTAGGTCTGGAGACATGCTTGGCCAGTCCATCACCTTTACCCTCAGCCTCTTCAATAAAGCAGTGGTCGTCTTAGAGGTGTGTTTGGGGTCATTATCATGCTGAAACACTGCCCTGCGACCCAGTTTCCGGAGGTAGGGGATCATGCTCTACTTCAGTATTTCACAGTACATATTGGAGTTCATGTGTCCCTCAATGAAATGTAACTCCCCAACACCTGCTGCACTCATGCAGCCCCAGACCATGGCATTCCCACCACCATGCTTGACTGTAGGCATGACACACTTATCTTTGTACTCCTCACCTGATTGCCGCCACACATGCTTGAGACCATCTGAACCAAACAAATTAATCTTGGTCTCATCAGACCATAGGACATGGTTCCAGTAATCCATGTCCTTTGTTGACATGTCTTCAGCAAACTGTTTGCGGGCTTTCTTGTGTAGAGACTTCAGAAGAGGCTTCCTTCTGGGGTGACAGCCATGCAGACCAATTTGATGTAGTGTGCGGCGTATGGTCTGAGCACTGACAGGCTGACCCCCCACCTTTTCAATCTCTGCAGCAATGCTGACAGCACTCCTGCGCCTATCTTTCAAAGACAGCAGTTGGTTGTGACGCTGAGCATGTGCACTCAGCTTCTTTGGACGACCAACGCGAGGTCTGTTCTGAGTGGACCCTGCTCTTTTAAAACGCTGGATGATCTTGGCCACTGTGCTGCAGCTCAGTTTCAGGGTGTTGGCAATCTTTTTGTAGCCTTGGCCATCTTCATGTAGCGCAACAATTCGTCTTTTAAGATCCTCAGAGAGTTCTTTGCCATGAGGTGCCATGTTGGAACTTTCAGTGACCAGTATGAGAGAGTGTGAGAGCTGTACTACTAAATTGAACACACCTGCTCCCTATGCACACCTGAGACCTAGTAACACTAACAAATCACATGACATTTTGGAGGGAAAATGACAAGCAGTGCTCAATTTGGACATTTAGGGGTGTAGTCTCTTAGGGGTGTACTCACTTTTGTTGCCGGTGGTTAAGACATTAATGGCTGTATATTGAGTTATTTTGAGGGAAGAATAAATTTACACTGTTATATAAGCTGCACACAGACTACTTTTCATTGTGTCAAAGTGTCATTTTGTCAGTGTTGTCCCATGAAAAGATATACTTAAATATCTGCAGAAATGTGAGGGGTGTACTCACTTTTGTGATACACTGTATATACAGTGTATCACAAAAGTGAGTACACCCCTCACATTTCTGCAAATATTTCATTATATCTTTTCATGGGACAACACTATAGACATGAAACTTGGATATAACTTAGAGTAGTCAGTGTACAGCTTGTATAGCAGTGTAGATTTACTGTCTTCTGAAAATAACTCAACACACAGCCATTAATGTCTAAATAGCTGGCAACATAAGTGAGTACACCCCACAGTGAACATGTCCAAATTGTGCCCAAATGTGTCGTTGTCCCTCCCTGGTGTCATGTGTCAAGGTTCCAGGTGTAAATGGGGAGCAGGGCTGTTAAATTTGGTGTTTTGGTTACAATTCTCTCATACTGGCCACTGGATATTCAACATGGCACCTCATGGCAAAGAACTCTCTGAGGATGTGAGAAATAGAATTGTTGCTCTCCACAAAGATGGCCTGGGCTATAAGAAGATTGCTAACACCCTGAAACTGAGCTACAGCATGGTGGCCAAGGTCATACAGCGGTTTTCCAGGACAGGTTCCACTCGGAACAGGCTTCGCCAGGGTCGACCAAAGAAGTTGAGTCCACGTGTTCGGCGTCATATCCAGAGGTTGGCTTTAAAAAATAGACACATGAGTGTTGCCAGCATTGCTGCAGAGGTTGAAGACGTGGGAGGTCAGCCTGTCAGTGCTCAGACCATACGCCGCACACTGCATCAACTCGGTCTGCATGGTCGTCATCCCAGAAGGAAGCTGACGCACAAGAAAGCCAGCAAACAGTTTGCTGAAGACAAGCAGTCCAAGAACATGGATTACTGGAATGCCCTGTGGTCTGACGAGACCAAGATAAACTTGTTTGGCTCAGATGGTGTCCAGCATGTGTGGCGGTGCCCTGGTGAGAAGTACCAAGACAACTGTATCTTGCCTACAGTCAAGCATGGTGGTGGTAGCATCATGGTCTTGGGCTGCATGAGTGTTGCTGGCACTGGGGAGCTGCAGTTCATTGAGGGAAACATGAATTCCAACATGTACTGTGACATTCTGAAACAGAGCATGATCCCCTCCCTTCGAAAACTGGGCCTCATGGCAGTTTTCCAACAGGATAACGACCCCAAACACAACCTCCAAGATGACAACTGCCTTGCTGAGGAAGCTGAAGGTAAAGGTGATGGACTAAACCCAATTGAGCACCTGTGGCGCATCCTCAAGTGGAAGGTGGAGGAGTTCAAGGTGTCTAACATCCACCAGCTCCATGATGTCATCATGGAGGAGTGGAAGAGGATTCCAGTAGCAACCTGTGCAGCTCTGGTGAATTCCATGCCCAGGAGGGTTAAGGCAGTGCTGGATAATAATGGTGGTCACACAAAATATTGACACTTTGGGCACAATTTGGACATGTTCACTGTGGGGTGTACTCACTTATGTTGCCAGCCATTTAGACATTAATGGCTGTGTGTTGAGTTATTTTCAGAAGACAGTAAATCTACACTGCTATACAAGCTGTACACTGACTACTCTAAGTTATATCCAAGTTTTATTTCTATAGTGTTGTCCCATGAAAAGATATAATAAAATATTTGCAGAAATGTGAGGGGTGTACTCACTTTTGTGATACACTGTATATATATGTGTGTGTGTGTGTGTGTGTGTGTGTGTGTGTATTTATGCATATATATATATATATATATATATATATATATATATATATATATATATATATATATATATACTGTATATATATACTGTATATATACAGTGTATCACAAAAGTGAGTACACCCCTCACATTTCTGCAAATATTTCATTATATCTTTTCATGGGACAACACTATAGACATGAAACTTGGATATAACTTAGAGTAGTCAGTGTACAGCTTGTATAGCAGTGTAGATTTACTGTCTTCTGAAAATAACTCAACACACAGCCATTAATGTCTAAATAGCTGGCAACATAAGTGAGTACACCCCACAGTGAACATGTCCAAATTGTGCCCAAATGTGTCGTTGTCCCTCCCTGGTGTCATGTGTCAAGGTCCCAGGTGTAAATGGGGAGCAGGGCTGTTAAATTTTGTGTTTTGGGTACAATTCTCTCATACTGGCCACTGGATATTCAACATGGCACCTCATGGCAAAGAACTCTCTGAGGATGTGAGAAATAGAATTGTTGCTCTCCACAAAGATGGCCTGGGCTATAAGAAGATTGCTAACACCCTGAAACTGAGCTACAGCATGGTGGCCAAGGTCATACAGCGGTTTTCCAGGACAGGTTCCACTCGGAACAGGCTTCGCCAGGGTCGACCAAAGAAGTCGAGTCCACGTGTTCGGCGTCATATCCAGAGGTTGGCTTTAAAAAATAGACACATGAGTGCTGCCAGCATTGCTGCAGAGGTTGAAGACGTGGGAGGTCAGCCTGTCAGTGCTCAGACCATACGCCGCACACTGCATCAACTCGGTCTGCATGGTCGTCATCCCAGAAGGAAGCTGACGCACAAGAAAGCCCGCAAACAGTTTGCTGAAGACAAGCAGTCCAAGAACATGGATTACTGGAATGCCCTGTGGTCTGATGAGACCAAGATAAACTTGTTTGGCTCAGATGGTGTCCAGCATGTGTGGCGGCGCCCTGGTGAGAAGTACCAAGATAACTGTATCTTGCCTACAGTCAAGCATGGTGGTGGTAGCATCATGGTCTTGGGCTGCATGAGTGTTGCTGGCACTGGGGAGCTGCAGTTCATTGAGGGAAACATGAATTCCAACATGTACTGTGACATTCTGAAACAGAGCATGATCCCCTCCCTTCGAAAACTGGGCCTCATGGCAGTTTTCCAACAGGATAACGACCCCAAACACAACCTCCAAGATGACAACTGCCTTGCTGAGGAAGCTGAAGGTAAAGGTGATGGACTAAACCCAATTGAGCACCTGTGGCGCATCCTCAAGTGGAAGGTGGAGGAGTTCAAGGTGTCTAACATCCACCAGCTCCGTGATGTCATCATGGAGGAGTGGAAGAGGATTCCAGTAGCAACCTGTGCAGCTCTGGTGAATTCCATGCCCAGGAGGGTTAAGGCAGTGCTGGATAATAATGGTGGTCACACAAAATATTGACACTTTGGGCACAATTTGGACATGTTCACTGTGGGGTGTACTCACTTATGTTGCCAGCGATTTAGACATTAATGGCTGTGTGTTGAGTTATTTTCAGAATACAGTAAATCTACACTGCTATACAAGTTGTACACTGACTACTCTAAGTTATATCCAAGTTTTATTTCTATAGTGTTGTCCCATGAAAATATATAATAAAATATTTGCAGAAATGTGAGGGGTGTACTCACTTTTGTGAGATACTGTATATATATATATTCAGCTATCCATGTATATTATTGTAAAGCCTTTGGTTAGAGCTGAGGAATATCCAATTGCTGAAATCCAAGTTCTGTTTTTAAATGATGACAACATGTTTAGTTCTCTTCCTACACTAATTACAATACAAGTAAAACTTTGATGTTCAGCCTTGATGTTGTAAAAGAACTTCATGGGCCACTCAGGTAGTAAAAGCAGTAAAACACGCTAGCACACCAGAGCTGACATTTTAAACTCAGCTCTGTTGTTGTTCATACAGGGAGGGAGCTGGATAGGGACCTCATAACTGATGCAATTACGACCTCTGCTGGCTGATCGAGGAATAATGCGCAAAGCTGACCTGCAAATGAACTCGCCTCGTGCAGGTGAAAAAATGCAGTTGGCTGTTGCACACGTGTCGGAGGGGGCATGTCAGTTCGCTCTCCTCAATTGGGGCAGGGGTCAGCACTATTAGAAAGGAAGCATAATGCAACTGGAGAAAAAGGGAGAAAATGCATTAAAAAAAGAACTTCAACAGGTGGGAACGGAATCTTGTGATGATGTTTAATTGAAGACACACTATAACACACTATATTGACAAAAGTGGTCAAGTATGCATGTTTTACATGACCATAATCATTAATATAGAGACCGCACTTGTGCTTACAGACCAAAATGTTGGTCCACTAAGTTGGAAGCTTATTTATTTTATCTTTAGTAATTCTATGTATACTCATGTTATCAATTCGCACCGCTACAATACCTAAATCTATCTTCATACTTTTAGCCATATGATGTGTATAGAAATCACGAGTCCGAAATCTCAATTAACCCGGATCCTATGAGTCCTCTGAGCTGCTAAGTACACAAGGCGAGTGAGCAGACTCACTGTAAACACAGCGGACTCATGATTTGGCTGAACCGACTTCACTCCAGTCTAAGTCTAAGTAATAGCTTAAATATTCCAATAAACAAGCGGTTAAACACACTGGTGTTCGTTATGCGGCTGATTTTATGCACATGCTATTAATATTATCAGTAATAGTGGTATAGATTAGTAATGCAGCATATTTTCTTGTAAGCAAAACAACAACAAAATATGGTTATTATTATTATGAAAATGCAAATGTTTACAGGCTACTTTAATACTGTACCACTTAAGGAGTATCATAGCCCTTCCCCATGGTAATTTATTGACTGTTTGTTTTGGTGCCACTGTGGCTGCCTGACTGGGTCAAGTTACTGTGGCAATTTGTTGTTGACCATCCCCCTTGAACCCTTGATTCATTAATATACCCATCTGATTGGTAGGTGAGTCCACCCCCCTCTCCCCCATTATCAAGATTCCAACTAGAAAAAAAGTGTCAACATGTCACTGACAAGAGAAGTGTGAGGTGCCAAGAGAATTAAGAAAGAAGGATTTATTTACAGAAGACGAGTGCATGGAAGACAAGTGATATTTGGATGCATTTTCATGCAGTAAATCAATCGCAATCAAGACGTCAGTACAAGTGACTCAAGTGAACCGGATCACATTACTGAGTGACTCAGATTAACTCTAGTCCATAAAATGAACAGAATTTTCCACCACTAATAGAAATATGAAGAAATATGTACAGTATATTTCTATCTTTTTGTAAACCTTTTTGTCTTTTGTAAATATACATGATTTGTCCATGCTGGTTAATGACTGACAGAGTTAAAGCAATGCACATGTAAGTAGTGTTTTTAAGTAGTGTTTTATTTCTCCTAATAAACTGATATACAAAGCACATTAAACAGTACAGACAGTTTTATTTCATTATTTTGTGATTTTTTGTTTAAATTTTAGCAACTAAAATATCTGCATTCCTCCTCCAACTCCTCTGAGAGTTTGCAGGGCAGGTACTACATTGAGCAGCTAGCATTATTTTGTGATTCATCAACTTGACTGAGCTGTAATTTAACATTCCTGTCTTGTAACGCTTGACCTCCTAATGGTCCTCTTAAGATATTCAGGCTTGGCATTTGTAAACTGTCATCATGCGTAATTACTGAGAGATCGCACCGACGCCTTTCTGCGGTGCCTCCAAAACTGTAATCAGTCCAGTGCTCAATACATATTGACTTTTAAAGAGGATCTTTGATAAAGGCCAGGTAAATTCTGTCCTAAAAGAAACTCCGTCATTGCTAATCAAATGAAATTAATCTCCATTATGTGATTGTATTGCTGCTCTAATGCAGTTCAGGGCACAAAGCTTCATTACACACTCTAGTGCTTACTAGCGTTTAAATCAGCGGTGTTTAGATTCAGTCACTACATCTAGCAAATTGTGCACAACTGTTTTTTAAAGCTTGTGTTAGACCTTAACAGTCTGGTGTGGCTGCAGGTTTTAATACCAAGCAGTTCCACTGTTTTGTAATTTAAAAACAGAGACCAATAGATTAAGCGAGTGACATAGTTTTGCTTAATTACACACCGAATGCTTAAAGGATCTTTTAACATGAAATTAACATGTCTATTGTCAATAAAGTATTAAACACCCCTCCTAATTCTTAAGCTGAAGGTTTAAGCGACTCCTATTGCACCTACCTTCTGAAATGAACAATGTAATTATTTATTTTTAATGTTTTAGCTAGCTAGCTAAGTAGATAGATAGAGGCTGCCCATGTCCCAGAATGGGAACACCCAAGTGTTCACTTGCTGCCTAATATATCCCACCCACTAACAGGTGCCGTGATGAAGAGATAATCAGTGTTATTCACTTCACCTCTCAGTGGTCATAATGTTATGCCTAGTTGGTGTAAATGATCTGATCCATAATAAATATGATTCAGTAAATTATGGATGAAATATAAAACGTGATAATGTTTTGTTTTTATTTATTCTTTGCAATATATCATGGGCTGTTCAATAAATGGGTGTTAAACTTACAAACTGCAGTAGAAATCCCAAATAGGTAGAATTTCAGATGATAAATTGAACACAGTGCAGGTCAAATATACAAAGTTTACAGATTCTTGACAGTATTTTGTCATCAGAGGTAAAGAGAAAAAGGAAAACAGTGAACCATTATCTGATGTTAGGGTAAGGATCTGCACTATTCAGCATGATTTCATTCACTTATTCATTTATTCTTACTAACCTGGTCAGAGTTGCAGTATGTCTGGCATCACCAAGATACGCTGGGCTCAGCACGATAACACACTCTATACAGGGCACTAATTTATCACAGGGCATCACTAAAATATAAAAAAATATGATAAATATAATATAATTTATAATAAAAATGTACAATTAAATTAGGGTAGGTTTCATTAGGAAATAAATGAATGTATATATGAATGAATGAATGAATGAATGAATAAATAAATGAATGAATAAATGAATGGATGAATGAATGAATAAATAAATGAATAAACTAATGAATGAATGAAAGAATGATTAAATAAACTAATGAATGAATGAATGAATAAATTAATGAATAAACTAATGAATGAATGATTAAATAAACTAATGAATGAATGAATGATTAAATAAACTAATGAATGAATGAATGAATGAATGATTAAATAAACTAATGAATGAATGAATGAATGATTAAATAAACTAATGAATGAATGAATGAATGAATGGCAAATTGGGACATGTTAATTGCGAATAACATTCAACAAGAAGATGGGTGCATTTTAAAGTTATGAAGCATATGGCTTATCAAGTTTGTCTAAATTAACCCTTATGTTCTGTTGACTTTACTGCCTCGTACTTTGGGGTTCCAGAGACCTCAGCGTTGTGTGGGAAAAAAAATAATTACATTTAATTGCATTCATTTACCAAATTAATTAACCAATTTAACTGGAGAGAGAGAGAGAGAGAGAGAGAGAGAGAGGTGGGGGATTGCAAATGTGTGTGTGTGTGTGTGTGTGTGTGTGTGTGTGTGTGTGTGTCTCCCGTGTCTACTGCTACAGACCCCCATTTCTGACCGAAGAATAGTGGTGTGCGATACTGCAAAATTTGGTATCGATCCGATACCAAGTAAATACAGGGCCATCGCCGATACTGATGTATTATTGTAATACATACATTTTTTGTAAGTAGCTGCTCTCAGTAGGTGTAATGTAAATAAATTTAGATGTTTAAAGCGGTCAGATTTCTTGTTTCTGGTGCTTTACTTTCTCACAACGTTACCATCATAGCGTATCACCACAAAGCGGCTAACTCATACCACGTAGTTGTGTTTGCTGGGTGAATACATTTGTACATTTTTAATAGTGACTGAATATACACTGATCAGCCATAACATTAAAACCACTTCCTTGTTTCTACACTCACTGTCCATTTTATCAGCTCCACTTACCATATAGAAGCACTTTGTAATTCTACAATTACTGACTGTAGCACATCTATTTCTCTACATACTTTTTAACCTGCTTTTATCCTGTTCTTTAATGGTCAGGACCACCACAGAGCAGGTATTATTTAGGTGGTGGATCATTCTCAGCACCGCAGTGACACTGACATGGTGGTGGTGTGTTAGTGTGTGTTGTGCTGGTATGAGTGGATCAGACACAGCAGCGCTGCTGGAGTTTTTAAATACCATGTCCACTCACTGTCCACTCCTACTTAGTTGGTCCACCTTGTAGATGTAAAGTCAGAGACGATCGTTCATCTATTGCTGCTGTTTGAGTTGGTCATCTTCTTAGACCTTCATCAGTGGTCACAGGACGCTGCTCATGGGGCGCTGTTGGCTTGATATTTTTGGTTGGTGGACTATTCTCAGTCCAGCAGTGACAGTGAGGTGTTTAAAATCTCCATCAGCGCTGCTGTGTCTGATCCACTCATACCAGCACAGCACACACTAACACACCACCACCATGTCAGTGTCACTGCAGTGCTGAGAATGATCCACCACCTAAATAATACCTGCTCTGTGGTGGTCCTGGGAGAGTCCTGATGCAATTCTGTTTACAATTATAAGCGCAAAATAAAAAAAAAGAGCTCTCATTCACCAAAACACAATCACACAGAATCAGAGCCTCACTATACATGCTCCGATTCATTTGCACAGGATGCACAAAGTGCGTAAGGTGTGTCCGTACTTAATGTACGTATAGTTTACACTATTATTTCCATAAAATAGACCCTATTTCTGTATCTGCAAAGCAAAGTATTCAAAAACGTACAATCTTACCACTACCGAGGAAGGCCACACCAACCCACGCCCCCTCTGACGTGTGTGCACCATTGATCAGTCAGCAGAGGTCAGAATTGCAGCAGTAATAAGGAAATGAGGAATCTTTTCTGGCATTCCCATTTTTTGGACTAGTCGTGTAATGCTATAGACTTATTGTAAGCTTTAAAATATCTATCTTATGTCTTGGACAGTATTTTTGATCTGTTCAAAGCACCATATACAAAAAGGATAACCCACACTGAGGATAACCCTCACTGGGTGAGATCCATATGATCCACTTGCCGTGCAGCACTATCACTTAAAGTTCAACCACTCTGCAGTGAAAAGAGACCCGTGAATAACCACAGTCTAAAAAAAAGTCACTATGCCAAGCTAAAATTTACTTTCCACAGTGATGTAGACATAACCCTGCTGCTGCTGCCCTGCTGCGATAAAGAGAAAGATACAGAAACATTCAAGCATCGCATGACAAGACACAGTGCTATGAGCGGAGGTGTCTGAGACTGAGAGACATTCAACAGTCGTTAATGATTTCCTGAAGGGTTGTTTCAGAGGGTGGATTTGGAAGCTTCCAACTCTCTGGGTGACGTCTCTGTTTATCTGTGAACATAAAGAAGAAATACAAGAATTGAATGCAGTCAGAGGAAGTAAAGATCTCTCTACACCGATGTGGAATAACATTATGACCACCTTCCTAATATTGTGCTGGTCCCCCTTTTGCTGCCAAAACAACCCTGACCTGTTGAGGTATGTATTCTGACTCCTTTCTATCAGAACCAGCATTAACTTTTTCAGCAATCTGAGTTACAGTAGCTCGTCTGTTGGATCGGACCACACGGGCCAGCCTTCGCTCCCCACGTGCATCAATGCGCCTTGACCCTATCCCTGGTTTACTACTGTTCCTTCCTTGGACCACTCTTGATAGATACTGACCACTGCAGACCGAGAACACCCCACAAGAGCTGCAGTTTTGGAGATGCTCTGACCCAGTCGTCTAGCCACATTAACTTGGCTCTTGTCAAACTCATTCAAATCCTAACGCTTGTCCATTTTTCCTTCTTCTAACATCAAGTTTGAGGATAAAATGTTCACTTGCTGCCTAATATATCCCACCTACTAACAGGTGCCGTGATGAAGAGATAATCAGTGTTATTTACTTTACCTCTCTGTGGTCATAATGTTATGCCTGGTCGGTCTATCTATCTGTCTGTCTGTCTGCCTATCTATCTATCTTTCTATATATCTGTCTGTCTATCTATCTGTCTGTCTATCTATCTATCTATCTATCTATCTATCTATCTATCTATCTATCTATCTATCTATCTATCTATCTATCTATCTATCTATCTATCTATCTATCATCTATCTACCTGTCTGTCTGTCTGTCTGTCTGTCTGTCTGTCTGTCTGTCTATCATCTATCTATCTATCTATCTGTCTGTCTGTCTGTCTGTCTGTCTGTCTGTCTGTCTGTCTGTCTATCTTTCTATTTATCATCTATCTGTCTGTCTCTCATTCTGCCTGTATGTGTATCTTACTATCTATTATCTATCTATCTGTCTTTCTGTCTATCTGTCTGTCTGTCTGTTTGTCTGTCTGTCTATCTATCTATCTATTTATTTATCTATAAATTAAACTAACATTATCAATGGTTATTTTTTATTTTATTATTTTATTTATAAAAACCATCTAACAAAACAACAAACATCTGCATGTGCATCTCAAAAGACTCCACATTTGGTCCTGATCCCCATGTTAAGCATTGCTGGCCTTTAATTATATTACTTGTATCTGTCATAGCTTCTATTTTTTTTTACCTTTTATTTATTCTGTGTTTTTATGCCCGTTTTTCTTTTTAAACATTTACAATAGTAAGTGATGTAATGGTGAGTCTAAAGTTGAATTGAACATATTTGGTCACTCTGTTTCCAGCTCATCTCTTTCTCTCTCTTTGTAGGATTAATTAGTGCTTTCGCCTTGACCTCCCATTATCCATTTGCATCATTTCATATTCCACTTGGTGTGTGACATGAAGGGCAAGTAATTAGGAGTTGGATGTGGGGAGCAATCGGGTCATTATCGTCCGGGTAAAAACTTAGTTAGCCGCAGTTATTGTAGAGCTGTAGAGCTATTGTTTCATCTCCTGGGCCTTTTCTATGATAATTAACTGAATGTAATAATAGAATCACACACACACACACACACACACACACACTATGAAATATCATTTGAAGAGAGAAAAAAATATATAAATGTAAAAGTGAGAAAAATCTTATTAACCTTGTTTTTTTTTACTTCAGGTCATACAAATCTGCTCACAAGTGTATGTTGTCAATTCTATAAAATAAATAATATGCCTCCAAATGTGTGCCAGCAGTCTGGGGAAGGCTCTTTCCTGTTCTTATATCACTACAATTAGATAAACAAACCAAAGCCTATCAATATCAGGACATGATTTGATAAGTTGGTGTGGTAAAAATTCAGCTGACCTGCACAACTCTTTTAGGATGATTTGGAATGCTTTTGTGAATGAGGCCTTCTTGTTTTCTATTTATTTATGCATTTTTCTCCCATTCTCTCCCAGTTTAGTGTAGTCAATTTTTCTTCCGCTGCTGGGGGATCCCTGATTGCAGTCGGGGTGGGTATATTGCTGCCCACGCCTCCTCTGACCTGCGCACAGCCCTTAGCGGAACTCTTTTTCACCCATGCATTCTACACAGGCGCCTCTCTATCTGCTAATCAGGGTCCTTACACAGTGTTTCGAAGACCCTACCCATATAGTCCGGTCATCCCGCCCTAGCAGAAACATGTCTGCTGCAGGCACTGCCAATTATGCCCGTTAGATGGCGCCCAACCTACCGGTGGCAATGCCGAGTTTTGAAGTGAGGAGTTCAGAATCTCGACGCTGGTGTGCTAGCAGAAAAGTGAATCCTTACTAATGCTCCTCAATGAATACAATTCTTGTGTTCACTGGGAGACTTACTGCAACTACTTGTAAAGCTCTTTTAAAGGAGTGTAAGCTGCTACAGTCACAAACAGTTTCCTAATTCAATTGTTTGGAAATCAAATGTTTAACAGGATGTCTAACAAACGCATGGACAGGTGTCCACATACTTCTGAAAGCATCACATTCATATTCTCTTGTTAGGAATCTTATCTAATATTTTAATATCCTATTAATATGTCTATGTAACTCAACTGCTTTTGTAGGATCCTCCACACTTTTGGGGATAACTCACCAAAAGATTTTGGAACATGCCCTGGGGATTTGCTTTTTTGTCCAGAGTCTATACACCAGTGGCGATTTCTCTAAGACTGCAAGGGAAGCTCAGCTTCCCCTAAAATGTCAAAAATTAAATGGTCAAATATGTACAGTTGTGTTAACATGTTTTCATTGACTACAAATGCGTTAGAACACGTTCATCTCGAAGACGAGTTCGTTCAGAATCAGCTACTTATCACAAATTGACTGACTCGATTTTGTTAACTCCCGTAGCGTCAATGCATTTGCCTGTAGAAGCTGAGCGTCTATTCACGTCAATGGGACTGCATGGAAAAGTTTTTTTCATTGCTTCGAAACTCGCCGGTCATTGGATAAATGCCACGATTTTGTCCCGCCCCCGGACGCTGAGCGTCTCTGGGGGTAAATGGAGCTGTGGGCGTGGTCTGGACGCTGAGCTTCTGCAAGATGATTGGAGGATCAGTCAAAAGGCTGAATCCCGTTTTGATTGACAGCTATTTTGAGATCTACACCTTCACTTAATCACTGGGAGCTTCAGTCCCATCGTGGATTTTGGCAGAATTTATGTATAAATAAATTGACAAATTTTATTATGTAAGCCGACAATGAGCTTCCCCTCTTTGAAAGACCAGCAGCCGCCACTGCTATACACTGTGTAAAAAGAAACGGCTTAACTTGCATATATCGGTAAATATTCTTCAGAAGGCTACAATAAATATCTCACTACAGTAGAATTTACATTCCTCCAGGAACCATAAAAATGGCCTCTATTTATGCCACAAATATGAATGTCGGGTGAGGAAATCTGAGCTTGCAATGACAGCTTTAGGACTTTCAGAGGAGAAACTGACAGCAGATAAAAGCAGTAGCTTATCGAGGGTGGCGGTGGCTCTGCAGTAATGATGTGGGGATTGTAAAATGAATGATGTGGTTTATATCTCAGGACTATTTACTAAAACCTAAACCTCTATTGCTCAGCTGTATGGATTGTTTGAATTGTGCTTCCCTGGTTGATGTTGATGATTCCTTTTGGCTGTTTTTGCCAGGGGTCGCCACAGTTGATAATTTGTCTACGTATTATACACTGATCAGCCATAACATTAAAACCACCGCATTGTTTCCACACTCACTGTCCATTTTATCAGCTCCACTTACCATATAGAAGCACTTTGTAGTTCTACAATTACTGACTGTAGTCCATTTGTTTCTCTGCATGCTTTGTTAGCCCCCTTTCGTGCTGTTCTTCAATGGTCACAATGCTCTCCCAGGACCACTACAGAGCAGGTATTATTTGGGTGGTGGATCATTCTCAGCACTGCAGTGACACTGACATGGTGGTGGTGTGTTAGTGTGTGTTGTGCTGGTATGAGTGGATCAGACACAGCAGCGCTGATGGAATTTTTAAACACCTCACTGTCACTGCTGGACTGAGAATAGTCCACCAACCTAAAATATCAAGCCAACAGCGCCCCGTGGGCAGCGTCCTGTGACCACTGATGAAGGTCTAGAAGATGACCAACTTAAACAGCAGCAATAGATGAGCGATGTAAAGTCTCTGACTTTACATCTACAATGTGGACAAACTAGATAGGAGTGTATAATAGAGTGGACAGTGAGTGGACACGGTATTAAAAACTCCAGCAGCGCTGCTGTGTCTGATCCACTCATACCAGCACAATACACACTAACACACCACCACCATGTCAGAGTCACTGCAGTGCTGAGAATGATCCACCACTTAAATCATACCTGCTCTGTAGTGGTCCTGTGGGGGTCCTGACCATTGAAAAACAGGGTGAAAGCAGGTTAAAAAAAGTATGTAGAGAAATAGATGGACTACAGTCAGTAATTGTAGAACTACAAAGTGCTCCTATGAGGTAAGTGGAGCTGATAAAATGGACAGTGAGTGTAGAAACAAGAAGGTGGTTTTAACGTTATGGCTGTCCTTCCTGATGCAACCCAAATTTATCCAGGCTTGGGATTGGCACCAAGGGTGCACTGATATTGTTCCCCAATGCCTAGGTTCATGTTACACCATGCATTTTCTGTATTTGTGAGCACAGCCCGGAATCCAAACCCCATAACTTGCACTACCGTTACCAGCAAAGTGACTTTTACCATTACGCCACGCGCTTCCATACTTGCTATGTATAAAACTGATTTATCTGAATAAATAAAAGTGGTGCCCCAGTTTGATTTTAGGGTCTGTGAAGCATATAGGATCTATTAAGATTAAATAAACCTCTTTACTAATAAATGAGGCCAGAGTAATGTTATTAGTAGTGATTTTTTGTAAACAATCTATAGAAAATAAAGGTTACTTGGGGTTAATTAGCCAGCTGAGACCTACAGAGCACGTGCTAAAGTAAGCTTGGCATGCAGACAGCAGATGTCAGTACAATATTTAAACTCTGTAGATGAAAAGTGAGCAGTCTGAGTTAATCATGAACCTACAGCCTGCATCTTTCACAAACAAGTCCACATCACTCAATGCAAACACACACAATGAGCTCATTAATCTCAGAGCTGCATAATCAGGTTACTTTGAGGATTAAAGTCAAAGTTTATCACAGATCCAGCCTGTCTCCCTGTCGCTTTTTGTTATACGGTTTTGCAACTGTACTTTTTTGGACACTGAATAATTTGTGCAGTGGTAGCTCAGTGGATAAGGTACAGGACTAGTAATGGGAAGGTCAATGGTTCAAACCCCACATCTGCCAGGTTGCCGTTGATGGGAATTTGAACAAGGCCCATAACCCTCAATTGCTTGCAATGTACACCAACCAGGCATAACATTATGCCCACTGACAGGTGAATAACATGAATATCAGGATACACAGTGCATCACAGTTTGTTGCGTATGGGGCAGCAAAAGGGGGACCAGTCATAATGTTATGTATGATCGGTGTATAGGCAAGGCAAAGCAGGACATATACCTATGTAGTCAAAGGTATGTATATGTCCTACTGTTCTTTTGTCATCCCACATTTAACCCTCTATTAATTGAAAGAAAGCCCCAAAGGTCCATATTTTATTTGGGTGGTGGACCATTCTCACTACTGACCAAACATATAAAGCAAACAGCATCATGTAAACAAAACTGTTTATTAAACCTAGAGTACCTAAAGTATTCGCTCGTCTGCCTTCACACACATATGAACTTGAGTGACATCCCATACTTAATTAATAGGGTTTAATATGAAACCCAGACGCCAAACCCAGATTTATCCATCGGATTGGCAGAAGGAGAAGCGTGATTCGTCACTCCAGAGAACACGTCTCCATTGCTCTAGAGTCCAGAGGCGGCATGCTTTACATCACTACATCCAACCCTTTGCATTGCGTTTGGTGGTGTAAGGCTTGGATGCAGCTGCTCGGCCATGGAAACCCATTCCATGAAGCTCTCTACACTCTGTTCCTGAGCTAATCTGAAGGCCACATGAAGTTTGGAGGTCTATAGCGATTGACTCTGTAGAAAGTTGGTGACCTCTGCGCACTATGCACCTCAGCATCTGCTGACCCCGCTCTGTCATTTTACGTGGCCTCTACCACTTCATGGCTGAGTTGCTGTCGTTCCCAATCACTTCCACTGTGTTATAATACCACTGACAGCCGACTGTGGAATATTTAGTAGCGAGGAAATTTCACGACTGGACTTGTTGCACAGGTGGCATCCTATCACGGTACCATGCTGGAATTCACTGAGCTCCTGAGAGCGACCCATTCTTTCACTAATGTTTGTTGAAGCAGTCTGCATGCCTAGGTGCTTGGTTTTAAACGCACCTAGTGTGGCCATGGAAGTGATTGGAACACCTGAATTCAATGATTTGGATGGGTGAGTGAATACTTTTGGCAATAAAGTGTATATACATTTGTTACATGTACGTGTCAAGTAACATCCAAATTGATGGCAGGACCCAAGGTTTCCCAGTCGAACATTGCCCAAAGCATTACACTGCCTCAACCGGCTTGCCTTCTTCCCATAGTGCATCCTAGTGCCATGTCTTCCCCAGGTAAGCAATGCACATGCACGTGATGCAAAAGAAAACGTGATTCATCAGACCAGGCCACCTTCTTATATTGCTCCGTGGTCCAGTTCCGATTGCCCATACGCAACAAACTGTGATGCACTGTGTATTCTGACACCTTTCTATCAGAACCAGCATTAACTTCTTCAGCAATCTGAGCTACAGTAGCTCATCTGTTGGCTCTGACCACACGGGCCAGCCTTCGCTCCGCCCATGACCCTGTTGCCGGTTTACCACTGTTCCTTCCTTGGACCACTTTTGATAGATACTGACCACTGAAGACAGGGAACACCCCACAAGAGCTGCAGTTTTGGAGATGCTCTGACCCAGTCGTCTAGCCATCACAATTTGGCCCTTGTCAAACTCGCTCAAATCCTTATGCTTGCATTAACTTGGATCATAAATAAATGTACAGTAGAATATAATATGTGTGTAGAAAACAATATATAATAATAATTCCCTTTATTACTATTCCCTCCACTTTTATTAGCAAACTGCTTCAAGTACAGACCTCATCAAATCCAGCAATTCATTTGTTTATTGATCCTATACTATGTTATTCATATAAAAGATTTAATACAATTTAAGTATTAAAGCATAAACTTCTGAAACTAAAAAAACAAAAAACTTCCCAAAAAGGTAAAAAAAAAGAGGATAAAATAATGGATGACATGAATGATGGTAATTAAAGTACCATCTGTCCACATGCTTTTGATCATGAAGATGAAAAGAAAAGGTTCTCTGTCTGTTATTTCATGTGCCGATGGCAGCTCAGTTATTCTTGCTGTTTTAATGGGATGTTATTTTCAGCTCACTTGGGAAATGTCATGTCCATCTCCCCGCTGCTTAAGAGCTCCTATTACCCAAACACTTCTACAGGGAGTTGACCTGTCAAACTTTCAGCTTCCGCTGGCTGTGATAATGCAATCAATAAAGTGCAGGAACTAATTTCATTCTAGTCATAGCAGCACTGCTTCTTTATGCATAAATTACAAAGAGGGTAGATACCATAGTATTTACATATCATAGTTTAATCATATAAACTGGTTAAATTATTACATATCATTATTTATTTATACATTTGCTAACAGATTAAGTCTGGAAATGGTCAATTTACCTTCTGTTTAAAAAAAATATTTGTTCAAATAATGTGATAATTGTAATCTTACAGCTCCAGCAACACTAACATTTTGTGGTGTAGCAGTTAATAGATTTGATAATTCATTGTTGGACTGTTTGTTTCATTGTTTTCATTGATCAGTGATGTGGTGGGTGTGGAGCTGGACTCGCTGACGACAGTGTCAGAGAGGAGGATGCTGTCTAAGCTGAAGTCCATTATGGACAATACCTCTCACCCGCTGTACAACACACTGGAAAGACACAGAAGCACGTTCAGTCAAAGACCCATTCCACCCAAAAGCACCACGGAGCGCCACAGGAGGTCATTCCTACCTGTGGCCATCAAACTTTACAACTCCTCACTTAAGTAATAGACCTTACAATACGTGCAATATGATAGTTGTATCATAAATAGTGCAATATATGTCACCACTGCATCTGCCACTTTATTTTAAGAGCGTTTTAAGTGTATTTTAAGAGCGTTTTGCCACTTTATTTTAAGAGCGTTTTTACTTTACTTTACTTTTTAATATATTCTTACCTTTTAATATATTCTTAATACATATATACAATCTGAGCAACTGTAACATCTGAAATTTCCCCTCGGGGATCAATAAAGTATTCTGATTCTGATTCTGATTGTCAAAAAAGCTGCAAATATGAAAATCCTCTGGATCTTTTCTTGAATTATCAAAGCAAATGTAAGTGGCGATTTTTAATGAAAATAAATAATTAATTTATTTATTCATTGCTCATTGCATTCTTTTTCTATATAGGTATTCACCAATCAGCCATAACATTAAAAACACCTCTTTATTTCTACACCCACTGTCCATGTTATCAGCTCCACTTACCATATAGAATCACTTTGTAGTTCTACAATTACTGACTGTAGTCCATCTGTTTCTCTACATACTTTTTTAGCCCCCTTTCACCTTGTTCTTCAATGGTCAGGATTCTCCCAGGACCACCACAGAGCAGGTATTATTTGGGTGGTGGATCATTCTCAGCACTGCAGTGACACTGACATGGTGGTGGTGTGTTAGTGTTTGTTGTGCTGGTATGAGTGGATCAGACACAGCAGCGCTGCTGGAGTTTTTAAATACCGTGTCCACTCACTGTCCACTCTATTAGACACTTCTACCTAGTTGGTCCACCTTGTAGATGTAAAAAAAAGTCAGAGACGATCGCTCATCTATTGCTGCTGTTTGAGTTGGTCATCTTCTAGACCTTCATCAGTGGTCACAGGACGCTGTCCACAGGGCGCTGTTGGCTGGAAATTTTTGGTTGGTGGACTATTCTCAGTCCAGCAGTGACAGCGAGGTGTTTAAAAACTCCATCAGCTCTGCTGTGTCTGATCCACTCATACCAGCACAACACACACTAACACACCACCACCATGTCAGTGTCACTGCAGTGCTGAGAATGATCCACCACCCAAATAATACCTGCTCTATAGTGGTCCTGGGAGAGTCCTGACCATTGAAGAACAAGGTGAAAGGGGGCTAACAAAGCATGCAGAGAAACAGATGGACTACAGTCAGTAACTGTAGAACAACAAAGTGCTTCTATATGGTAAGTGGAGCTGATAAAATGGACAGTGAGTGTAGAAACAAGGAGTTGGTTTTAATGTTATGGCTGATCGGTGTAGTCAGAACTGTTAATGTTTGTTGGGATTTATTTATTTATTTATTTATTTTTAATATTTGCTAATGTTGAACTATTAGATATCCAATCTGGATTAATGTCTCATGGCTACCTATAAAATAAAATCACTAAAGGTAAGGTAATGATGAGGTGTATTGAGATCTGGCACTGTTAGCTGTTGTGTGTGTGCATTTGAAGCTTTATAATTTTCAGCTCCATCACTAAAAGCATTATTTGTTTTTGGTGTCAGAGCCACTTTTTATTAAAGCCAGTCATGTGAGCGTTTCCACAGTGGGTATGATCGAGTTCAGTTAGATCCCTCAATGAGCTAGATGGTCTTAAGCTTCTTTATAACTGAACTAAGCAGCATGCCCAGTTGTATTAGCTGATTCCTTATTTCATTTATTTTTACTGCCACTTTATTTTGGTCAAGGTCGCCGTAAATCCAGTTTCTTCTGAATTACTGGGCACAGTACAGTAACACAACCTGTACAGATCGCCAGTCCATTGTAGACCCACCAAGAGGTTGTTGAGAGAGCAAGACTAAATAAGACAGAATGCAAATCTACAATAGGTAATCACACACTTACACCTTTACTTATTTACTCACCCACTGGTATGGGTGAGTTTAGAGCATCCATTCACCTTTAACAGCTCCGTGTACTCAAGATAGATTGAGAAATATCAGTGAAGCCCAGACCCCCTTTGTCTGATCTTAGATCTTAAGTGTTTAGAGCTGCAGCTTGGATGAGGTCAGCACGTCTTGTAAGTATAATTCATTTATTCAACCCAGACTTTGATTATCAGAAGAGGGTCACGGAGGGTGACAGCTGAGCAAGCACCAGTTAAACAAACAGGATTTGAACATCTAATCATAGCCAGAAAAGAGTTTCAGAGGTCGTATTCTCTCAGGCACATCCAGGGTGGATCTGAATTCAGTCATAAATTTTACCATGACACACAGCGTGATAAAATAAATTCTTTTAGTAAACATTCACATTTATATAATTTATCTCCAGCCTCACACATAACGCCTGGGGTGCTACTCTAATTTATGAGCTAAATACTCAATATATCCCAATACATATTGAAATGTCACTGCACAGCAACCCCAGGGGTAAGCGGCCCATCTATCCAATTGAAATTCAACATGGCGATTCCAGTGCTCACAAGAGAGTCTGAATATATCATGCACATGGACACACACACTCACAAGAACATCCAAAATGAGTGTATCAATGATAAATGTCTGCACATTGTTTTCAGGGGCAAATTGATTCATCGTGCTGCTCTGCCTCAGCAGCCCATTTCCATTTTCTACAAAAGAAGGGGTGTATGGCCATGAAGCAGAATGACAAGACAAGAGAAACATGGCTAAAAAGAGAGCCAAATATTGCCAATTTTAGATCTGTTAATAATAAATTAATTTGAACAATTAAATACAATTTTATTTAAAAACCTAAAAAAAACCTGAAAAACATTTAATTAAATAAAACCTAAATTATCACTATTATTATTATTTTTATTATTATTATTATTTTATTATTATTATTATTATTATTATTATTATCATTATTTGTTTGTTATTAATATTATTATTATTATTATTATTATTATTATTAGTAGTAGTAGTAGTAGTAGTAGTAGTAGTATTTTGTTAATATTATTTTAATATTATTATTATTATTATTATTATTATTATTATTATTATTATTATTATTATTCATTAAATTATTATTATTTGTTCTTGTCATTCATGAATTAAGCATCTTTGTGCTCCTGGAGCTCAGGTTGATGTGCCACGCCCCTCTCTCCAGGAGCACATGTTGGAGGTTGTTTGGTTATGGAATAAGCCAACGCCCCCCCAATTATGATTGGTCAATGAAGCTAATGATTCTTCAGCTGAGACTATTTTGGTTTTCATGCTGATGTATTGGTTTGATTGTCATCTCATGACTTTGCTATTCATAGATTTTAATATTGTTCACGCTCTTTTTCATGCTCTTGTTCACGCTCTTGTTCATGCTCTTCATGTGACTGTATTACTTGCATCTTTGCACAAGATTGCAGTTTGCACAAATTTTCTTATCTCTGCTGCTATAAAAAACCCTACGCTGCTAACTGCATATCAAAATATGCTTTTCTACCTCACGTACCATTTACTCAGTACCATGTACTGACCAACACTTGTCTCTAGTTGTGTCTCCTTTAATTACTTTTTAGATTAGAAATGTATTTATTGTACTGTTGTCTATCTGCACTGTGTACTGTATTGTTTTGCACTTTGTGTTTTATGTTGCACCCTGGTCCTGGAGGAACGTTGTTTCATTTCAATATTGTATATGGCTGAAATGCCTCTCTTGACTCTTGAGTATAGTTTAGTCAGATTTCTTGTCTGTTTAAATTAGTGGCAGCAGTTAGCATTAGCATTTACCTTAGGTCTTGTGTTAGTGTGTCTTGTCTTGTGCTAACCTGTCTTGTCTTTTGTTATTATTAAGCACCTGTGTGTGTGTGTGTGTGTGTGTGTGTGTGTGTGTGTCTGTCTGCCCCTGCGACTGTAATTGGATAAGCGAATAAGAAAATGAAAATGAATGAATTAATTATTATTATTATTATGACTTTTATTATCATCACTTTTAAAATAATTTAAAAGCTTCATCTTTCATTTTAACCCCCTACCAAATTCTATACCCTACAGTCAGCACAAGATCAATGTTGCAGCTTAAACTGGGGATGCATGGTTTATTAACCAATCTATCTTATAGCCCACCAGTACAGATATAAATAAAGTCTGACCAACACAGAGAGTACAGCATTGTTTTTGAGGCTTTCACACATTAGCTATTTTAATCCCACAGCTGAGAAATGGCTTGTAATCATATTTACATTTTAAGATTTAATAGTATCAAATGCACGATCATGTTCAGGGAAGTCTTATGAGCAGTGCTACTAAGAAGGTTGGCCATGCTAACAGACCAAATTGCCTGTTGGTTTTATTATATTATATGAGTTTGTCACATTCATTTATTTTATCAAACCCTATTAAATTAAGTAAAATGGCTACAACACTAATGATTTCTATGACTCTTTCACTTTGAATTGATTTAGCCAGGCTTGATCTCTGTAGGATAATGAATTGCTAAAGCCTCAATGCGATCAACAAACCTGAACGTGTTACAAAACAGGTACACTGTAAAATGGATATTAATTGAAATTGATCTTACAAACTGGGACACATGGATCATTAATTTTTTTCTCCTTTCTCAATCAATATTTGATTAAAGCAGCACTGGATATTTCCTTCCAGCCACGGCAGCCTGGATTTCTATTGATCTGCAATCAGCGATTAATTACTTATTTTATTTTATAGCTAAAGGTGGGGACAACATTAACTCAATTTCTGATTTTACTGTTGCTAAGTTTCAAAAGTGGAACAGGCATTTCTGACGCAACCCTCTTATTTCTACTCTGGCTTGGGTCTGGCATTGTGAGCAAACTAAAAAGATGAATCTTTCAGTGACTAGGTGTCACGATTTCAGCCTCAATGTGCTCCCGAACCTTTGAACTCAGGTGCACCTGCCACACCCACTTCGTGTTCAGTCTCAAGCCAACGCCCCACATGATGATTGGTCCACTGCAGCATAAAAGAGGGCAGTCTTTGGAGACTATTGACTCTGTCATGTTGGTTTAACTGCTGGAGTTTTTAAATACCATGTCCATTCACTGTCCACTCTATTAGACACTCCTACCTAGTTGGTCCACCTTGCAGATGTAAAGTCAGAGACGATCACTCATCTATTGCTGCTGTTTGAGTTGGTCATCTTCTAGACCTTCATTAGTGGTCACAGGATGCTGCCCATGGGGTGCTATTGGCTGGATATGTTTTTGGTTGGTGGACTATTCTCAGTCAAGCAGTGACAGTGAGGTGTTTAAAACCTTCAGCAGCGCTGCTGTGTCTTATCCACTCATACCAGCACAACACACACTAACACACCACCACCATGTCAGTGTCACTGCAGTGCTGAGAATGATCCACCACCTAAATAATACCTGCTCTGTGGTGGTCCTGTGAGAATCCTGACCAATAAAGAACAGCATGAAAGGGGGCTAACGATGCATGCAGAGAATCAGATGGACTACAGTCAGTAATTGTAGAATTACAAAGTGCTTCTATATGGTAAGTGAAAGGAGGTGGTTTTAATGTCATGGCTGATTGGTGTATGTGATTAATATTTGACATTTTAGGCATTTAGCAGATGCCTTTATCCAAAGCGACTTACATTACAGTTTGTAGCCTGAGTAATGGCCCAACAGCAGCAACCTGGCTGATTACTAGTCCAGTACCTTAACCAATAAGCTACGACTTGCTTCTGGCAGACAATAGATAACCAAGACAGCTCTAATCAATATTTAGGTGAATATGTCAATAATCTTGTTGCCGTCAACTGTTTCTTTACAGACTGGTATATCTTATTGATTTTAAGCCTGTCATAATACACATTATGACTTTGTGTGAAGACCTTTCATTAGAGCATAAAGCATAAGTCTGTGTATGTGGTAATAATTACAGTGATATTCATTCACTTTTACACTCAGTTGATTTAAAGTAGTATTTCACTGGTGTGTAGAGCACTTGTAGTGCCGATGAAGGACATTTAGAAAAATATGCTTTGAATCCTGATAGATCATAAATGGCTTTTGAGTCAATTTCAGTCCACTGATGGGTGCGTGTTACACTTGAGAATTGGTTAATAAGTGCTTCTTTTAAAGGGCGGTTAGAAGAGCCCCAAGCAAGTTAGGGGTAATTGATGGTGTGGTAGAAATTTTTTTTTTTCAGCTTTTAACACACACACACACACACACACACACACACACATGCTTTATATCTCTAAAGTATTCTATGCCTTGAACAGTTTGATCATGAAGATCCACAGATGGTTTCATGGAATTCATGGCTTTTCGTGTAGTCCTGACAATGTAGTGTGAATTGTGGGACACTTTAGTCTTAAATATGTGACTTTTTTAAACTTTCTACAATCAATCAATTTTTTAAATGTATTTTCTACCTTTTTCTCCTGATTTTTAGCGCATCCAATTTTTACCCAATTGCTATTGTTATGCTTCCTCTTCCCTAGTGCTGACCTCCGCCCCGATTGTGGAGAGCGAACTACACGCCCCCTCCGACACCTGTGCAGTAGCCGACTGCATCTTTTTACCTGCATGAAGCGAGTTCATATGCCGATCAGCCTTGCACGGAGAGACACACTCTGATCGAATTATTCCTCTACTCTGTGCAGACGCCATCAATCAGCCAGCAGAGGTCGTAATTGCAGTAATCAGTTATGAGGTCCGTATCCGGCTCCCTCCCTGGATGAACAACAGCAAAATGTTGTTTATGTAGCCGCCCAGACGGATGTATTTGAAATCCCAGCTCTGGTGCGGCCTACTTTTTAAAAATGATCTAAAAACTTTTGAGAATGTCCGAATTCTTTCTGAATCCACTGTACATGCAGAGCCTTTAAGGTCTTTAATAGTCATGAGCATAACCTTCTATGCTAAATTAAACAGGCAGTCAGAGTGAACTAAATAAAATAGTGTTTTATAATACATTACATTCTTCATCTCAGGCTTCATTGAGATTTATTGCCAACAATTATCATTATTTTATTTCTTTATCTTTCAAGAAAACCCTCTAATCCATGTTATGCTCTGTAAGACTCAGTCATTGACTAACAGTGTAATAATCACTGAATCTGATGGGCCATAACAGTGAGGATTGATCTGGATCAGTAGAAAGCCCACAGAGTGGAAAATACAAACCAGGTAATAAATTGATGCTGATCCAGGTCTGATGTCATCAACGAAATGCCATCGGTCCGTGCCTCCTCAGAGACGGGATTGATTTTCTGCACAATCTTTTGTTCTTTCAGGTAATAAAGCTAAAGATTATTTATTGGCAGTTGACAGGTACATTTTGCCTCTTTCTCTGATCACATGTCTTTGTTCGTACACGGACTGTCTCAAGGAGATTTGTAACAGCATAACAATTCTGGGTCACAGAACACATAACCTGCCTGTAAATATTTGTAGTTGAGGCCTTTGGGACATGGCATCTGGACCACGGCTTTATCCTGGTCTCAGGGTCTTTAGACTTGTAGGAAGAATCCAGAGCACCCAGAGTACCCACATGGACACAGGGAAAACATGCAAACTTTACATAGAAAGAACCGCCTGGCTGGTTAATCAAGCCCAGGCTCCTTTTGCCAGGCCATTGCGCTACCCTCTGCATCACCATGTCACCACTTCCTGATGTTTTTATATTTGTGCTGTATACATAAATGTGTAAATAAGTCAGTAAGAGATCAATAATAGATAGTAATAAGTCAGTAATGAAGTAATAGACCAGTAATAACCCAGTAGTAGGTCAGTAATAGATCAGTAATAAGTGAGTAATAATCAGTAATAAGTTAGTAATAGACCAGTAATAACCCAGTAGTAGGTCAGTAATAGATCAGTTATACGTGAGTAATAAATTAGTAATAAGTTAGTAATAGACCAGTAATAACCCAGTAATAGGTCAGTAGTAGATCAGCACTTGTCTAAAACTTGTTAAACAGATTGGACTAGAATCTGTAATCTAGTAATACAAATGTACTTCATAAACAATTTCTCTGTATAAACATGTTCTATTGTTATTTATCTAAATTGTGCTGTGAAATGATTTTGTATTTTGGGATTTGCTTTTTTGTGCTGTCAGTGCATCGTCTCAGCAGAAAGAATAATTACTTTGCCATATTTAGCCACTTGTTTTCATAATGACAAATAGGAAAGTACATTTTGCTAATTCATTCTGGCATTGCTGAATAGCTCTCATTTCTCACACTCCCGCCTGCATGTAGGTTATTTGTGTTTGCATTCCAATACAGCTGTGTTCTTTACATCAGGGTCCCAGTAAAGAATAGTTCATGTATATTAATGTTATGCCTGAGTTCTAAATCATCAGAGAATAAATAAATATTTAAAAAGCCAGCATTTTAGAAGTGCATATACTAAAATACACAGTCAAAAATATAAATAATTACATAACTAAATAAAAAAATAATAAATGTCAGTAAAAACAAAGTACAAAACTAATACTACCACTACTACTACTACTACTTCTAATAATAATAATAATAATAACAATACTAATACAAATAATAATAATAATAATAATAAAAACAAAATAATAATAATAATAAATAAATAATAAAAATAACAATAATAATAAAATAATAACAATAATAATACAATACAAAAAATACTAATAATAATAACCACAACAATAATAACAACTAAAATCTAAGTATCTGAATACCCAAAGTTTTAGTTTTTCTTCCATAACAATGTATAAAACAATTTGATGATTGTACAGCATTTATCTTCCAGTCCTTATAACAGACTACTGAAAAAATAATCAGTATGCATGTATTAGAGTTCTGTACCAAACTTATCTTAAAGTATTGTGCTCCAATTAAGTATTACCTTTGGATCCACCTGGGTCTTGACTGATTTGAAGGGTGCCTCACTGGCATAGGTTGGGGTGATGTCACATACAGTGTCCCACATACAGTGGATTGAGAAAGTATTCAGACCCCTTGATATACATTATGCACAATGTACTTATAATATATAATAGTGTTTTGTTTGATTTCATATGGAATCGACTGAAGTGATTTTTAAAAACAAATAATAAAAAACAACTCTGTAATGCTAGCATTCTGTTAGCTTTTATTATCTTTGAGATGTGAATGTAACAATCAACATAAAAGTGTCTGTAATAAAGATTTAGTTTATGTGTATTTATTTAGTTCACAAATACACATCATGAATAGATCACATCTAAACTGAATTATACTGATTTGATAGGCCTCTTACTTTCTCTTACATGTAAGTTTGGAACTTCTTGTAATACCATGGCCATCTTAAGAATTGTATGCACTTGTGTTTTTATTTTATAGTTATCCATCGGTTGTATTTTCTTCTCCAGGTCTGTTTACTCCAATGCACACATTTCAAAGTTGTATTACACAATGTGTATCATCCAGCATATTCTACATAACAGAATACACAGTAATAGGAATAAAAATCAAATCAATTATCTATACATGTGAATCATTATGGCAAGAATAATGACACATAAAACTTTGTTTAACCTGTTAACCAAGAGTCCATAAAAGATCAGCAATTAGAAGTGTAATGAGGAGCCAAAACACTTGAACATATCTGTAAGAAATAAGTACAGACTGCTGAAGTCACAATCTGAAACTCTCTAATCATGTACAAAAAGGCACTATGATACAACTTAAGTGGTAATTAATCATTCAGCATAAGGTTCATTGTTACTGTGGTCTTTTAGATCTGAATAAACAGATGTACTGGTGTACTGAAAAACTCCACTGCATTTACGAAATACAATTCCAAATAAATCACTGAAAACACAGGCTAGAAGAACACATAAATAAGGAGCACAGTCTATCAGAGCAAGATGTGATAATGCACATTTAGAGAGAGTTCTAGAAATTTGGCTTTATTATGGTTGGAACAAATTCAGTTTAAATCTATTAGCTAATTCAATGAAGTTCATAAGGTCTGTTCGAAAACCTAGTGAGCTATCTTGCTGTCTACTGCCTACATAGGCAGCTGCCTAAGTAGAGAGGATTCTAATAAGTCATCGACTTGTAAGTCAAGTTATTCAGATGTTCTACTTAGACAGTGATTACATCAGTTTTCACTTACTAAGCCAACACAGTTACCCTCATGCCATTCAAACCAATGGGATGAGGTGGCACAACGGCAGCATGTCAACGAACATCTCCCTCCATGTACCGGAAATGGTTAAACTGTCACTGACAAGCCCAAATTTGCAAATAAATGACCTTTATCCAAATAAAAATCAATGATTATTTATTTACATTTGAAAAAAAACTCCGTCCACATTTGTCCGCATTATTTATAATTTTTTTGTGAGAAAAGTTGTGCCACACTGAATGCTGGAGTTGCTTTAATTCACCACTAAGGAAGCATCAGATGCTCCATCATTATTCAGTCAAAATACCATTCAAATTTAAGGTACCTTACTAGGCAGCATTTTAAGGCATCTAAGAATACGAACAGCCTTCTTCTCGGGAGCGCGCATAGGATGACATAAAATGCTGTCTATGTTTTTTATTTTGTTGTTTTATATATGTAAAAGGCCACAGGGAAGGGAGGGGGGGCAATCCAAAAAAAAGGTTATGTCCTAGTTTTCCATGGCAGTGGGTAGCACTGTTGATATACACCGATCAGTCATAACATTAAAACCACCTCCTTGTTTCTACACTCACTGTCCATTTTATCAGCTCCACTTACCATATAGAAGCACTTTGTAGTTCTACAATTACTGACTGTACTCCATCTGTTTCTCTGCATGCTTTGTTAGCCCCCTTTCATGCTGTTCTTCAATGGTCAGGACTCTCCCAGGACCACTACAGAGCAGGTATTATTTGGGCGGTGGGTCATTCTCAGCACTGCAGTGACAATGACATGGTGGTGGTGTGTTAGTGTGTGTTGTGCTGGTATGAGACACATGGATAAGACACAGCAGTGCTGAAGGAGTTTTTAAACAAAAATAGTCCACCAACCGATCGTCTCTGACTTTACATCTACAAGGTGAACCAACTAGGTAGGAGTGTCTGATAGAGTGGACAGTGAGTGGACACGGTATTTAAAAACTCCAGCCGCGCTGCTGTGTCTGATCCACTAATACCAGCAGCACCAATACCACACCACCACCATGTCAGTGTCACTGCAATGCTGAGAATGATCCACCACTTAAATAATACCTGCTCTGTAGTGATCCTGTGGGGGTCCTGACCACTGAAGAACAGGGTGAAAGAAGGCTAAAAAAGGATGTAGAGAAACAGATGGACTACAGTCAGTAATTGTAGAACTACAAAGTGCTCCTATATGGTAAGTGGAGCTGATAAAATGGACAGTGAGTGTAGAAACAATGAGCTGGTTTTAATGTTATGGCTGATGGGTGTATAATCAAGACAAATTGAATGCACAGTGCTGCAGATTTAAGACAAATGGTCACTATATTGTGTCTAGACCAGTGGTTTCCAACCTTTTGCAGCTCACTGTAGCTTTCATAACCACAAAAAAGACTAAACTACCCTAAGAGTTTAGTATAAACATAACAGTGATCAATCTAGTCTTTAATTGATAATACATTTTTACTTGGTAAGATTATTAAATAATACACTTTTTTTTCCCCCACCTAATAAATAGGCCAAATGTTAAACTAAAGAGTTTAAAAAGAAGTTTAAAATGAAGTTCTGGGTTAAGATAAGACTTATTTCAGTATTTTGTTCTGAGTGCAACACATTTTAGAGACATGCTGAGAAAAATGACAGCAAAACTAGCAGGAAAAAAATAGCAACCTTCTCTCTTAATATTGTCATGCCCCAGTACCTGGTTCATAATGGATTAGGAGTTGCTAAACACGGTATTCACGGAAATTATATGCAAATTACTCCAAAGCATTATTTTTCTGATTCAGGGAAATAATAGCTGGCATAACACACCTATTATAGTTTTGCTGGTTTCCGAGGTGCAAGTCAATATTACGCTAAACATTCATAGAACTACGCTGGGTCTGGTTTCACTGTGAGAACTGCTGCTCCTTCATCTCACTTTTAGAAAGAACAATCGATGCCACCAGTCTGGTTTTGGTGCAGACGCTGCTTTGTCTTCTCAATGGATGAAGATCAGCACAAGCCATTTTTCTGGTTCTTTGTAAAGTCGGTTTTGAAAAGAGGATCCTAAATCATAGTCTCATACTCCTCTTTGTAGGGAAAACGGCTAGTGGGCAAATCATTCATTTATTTATTTACTTAATGTCTGTTTTACCGTCACTTTATTCTGGTCAGGGTCGTGGTGGATCTGAAAGGTTCTTTTTTAACTCTATTTATTAAGAATTTCAAAAACAAATGACATCACTTTTTTTACATTATCACCATCCGATGCATTTTTCCAGCCTCGTACCAACGTTTTAATGCCATCAGCAAAAAAAGTTTTTGGTTGAGCGTGTAGCCACTGATGCACCGCTGCTTTCACATCATCACATGAAAATCTTCTTCCCCTTAAAGCTTCTTTGAACGTCTAAAAAGGTGGAAATCAGATGTTACTAAATCCGGACTATTAGCGTTCTCAGTCTCTTAGACATGACCAATTACTACTCCTCCCACCCTCACTGTTAAATATTAAAAATATTAAAGTGTGGATCCCTTACATATATACAGTATATGTTCCTCTGCATGCATTGTTAGCCCCCTTTCATGCTGTTCTTCAATGGTCAGGACCCCCACAGAGCAGGTATTATTTAGGTGGTGGATCATTCTCAGCACTGCAGTGACACTGACATGGTGGTGGTGTGTTAGTGTGTGTTGTGCTGGTATGAGTGGATCAGACACAGCAGCGCTTCTGGAGTTTTCAAACACCTCACTGTCACTGCTGGACTGAGAATAGGCCACCAACCAAAAATATCCCGCCAACAGCGCCCCGTGGGCAGCGTCCTGTGACCTCTGATGAAGGTCTAGAAGATGACCAACTCAAACAGCAGCAATAGATAAGCAATCGTCTCTGACTTTACATCTACAAGGTGGACCAACTAAGTAGGAGTGTCTAATAGAGTAAACACTGTATTTAAAAACTCTCAAACTGTCTGATCCACTCATCCCAGCACAACACACACTAACACACCACCACCATGTCAGTGTCACTGCAGTGCTGAGAATCATCCACAACCTAAATAATACCTGCTCTGTGGTGGTCCTGGGAGAGGGCTAACAAAGCATGCAGAGAAACAGATGGACTACAGTCTGTAATTGTAGAACTTAAAAGTGCTCCTATATGATAAGTGGAGCTGATAACATGGACAGTGAGTGTAGAAACCAGGAGGTGATTTTAATTTTAAATGTCTATTTTGTAATTACTAATGTGGCCGAGTTCTCACACAAGCATTTATACTGCAGTTGTACTGTGTATAAAATAAACCTTGATTTGATTTGATTATACTGCAAGTCATACATACAGAAAATAAGCTGAGGAAGTAATAAGTAAGCTGAGGTTAAGACAAAGTTGTGGACCAAAGTTTGAAAACCACCGATCTAGAATAATCATTTTAAATGAATTATGTAAATGAGATCTAAGTGAAAGCTGTGATAGACGTGTACCAATGCCTTTCTTGTTCATTTAAACATACACCTATACTCCAAGGTAATCAAGCTTCTCCAAAGAAAAATATTTTGATATAAATAATCAGCTGTTTGAACATCAAGACCAACCAATTAAAAGCTGAATCTGGAGCTACACCAGATTATGGATAAAATTAAGTATCAGTGATGTTTACATTTTTTCCATTTACATTCTTACTATTCTGGTATAAAAGGCAGGATTTTAAACACACATTGCTACAGAACTGAATCAAAGGGACATGTAAACTGCATGAAAATGCATTATTCTATGATGTTTTAATAACAATTTATATACAAAACCCTACTGACATCAGGAAATTCTCCTCAAGAAAGGTGCACAGTCACTAAAGAAAAATAACATAGAAAATCTACAATCATACCATATATGGCCGAAGTCCCATGTGGTCTCAAAGCCATAACACACAATTTACCGAACACTCGTCAAGGCATTAATTTAAATGTGAAAAAAATGTCATCAAGAAAACAATTCGTTTGTTAATCCAGAACCTTCTGTGATTGATTGTTCATTGTAGATGTAATAATCCACAGACTTGTACATGTGCAGAAAGCTTTCTGTCCAAATCCATAGCTCTTAACTACAGAGTTTAGTTGTCTCATAATCCAGAGAGTTCGGGAGTCGGGAACTAAAGGTTTGAAGAGAAGAATGGATGCGCACCACCTCATTGGCAGTGAGTTTGAGTCGGTGGCGCAGCAAGCAAGAAAACAGGTCCAACGTCTGCTGGCCTGGTGGAGACAGTCGGTTTACGCGGTCTCGGATCTCCAGCAGCTGCATCAAGGCTGAATCCTGCGAACCCTGTGTGTACGAATAGTCCAGCTGCAGGATCAAGTCTCGGATTGCTTCCGGGTTAAAATGCATACTATATCCAAACACTTGGATGCTGTTGATCTTCATGTAGCCCAAGTTTCTGGAGGAGTCTGCCATATCCAAGGGCTCCAAATATACGCTCTCGTTGACACTAGTACCTGGTGTTTTAATGTGACTCCTCAGGTAAATGTGAATTGTTTCAAAGAAGGTCTTCCACTTGTTGCCCAAAGTCAGGGTCCAGTTAAAACATTCAAGTGGAAGGTCTAGCTTAGTGGCCTGCCAATCAGGAAAATTGTTCTCACTTACTGGGATTAACCAGCTCTCTGAGTGGCTCCCACCAAAGGGATTGATAAACAGAGTAAGAGAAGGCTCCAGGGTGCTGTTCTTGGTAATGCAGATCTGGAGAGAAATCCCCAAAAGCATGTGCACCATGTTGGTTTTGTACTTGTTGCTCTTCAGCGTGAGAAGCATCCTCTTCCTCCAGGAGGGATCAAACCAGCTGTTGAGACGCATATCGTTGCTGATGAAGATGGCGTGGACCTCTAGGCGTCGATCAGCCCTCTGCAGCAGGTAGCGCAGCTCCAGGTCTTGCAAGTCAGTCTCGAAACCGATGTAGTTCTCGGTGGAATCGGCCACCATCGGTCGACAGGAACCCTGTGTCAGCATGTAGCCGGGGTTGCAGCTGCCGCAGCGAGTGTGGTTGTCGCTCGCGCAGGACGCACAGGCTGGACCTTCTCCTAGAGTGCACGGGGTGGCTACCTGGCATGAGTACTGGTCATAGGCACAAATGCACGTTTGCAACTCCTCAGAGAAAAAGCCCAGCTGGTTGTTCTCAGAGCAGTAGAGTAATGACTGGACGTGGTTCAGCCAGTATGACCGTGGCCTACATGAAGGGGAAGACAGAGTTAGATTTAGAAGGTATGCAATAATGTTTCAAGGTATTATCTCAAGACCATA
This sequence comes from Trichomycterus rosablanca, assembly GCF_030014385.1. NCBI lineage: Eukaryota > Metazoa > Chordata > Actinopteri > Siluriformes > Trichomycteridae > Trichomycterus > Trichomycterus rosablanca. The sequence continues at coordinate 47,272,325 of NC_085993.1, read as the reverse complement.
TAGGTGACCTACATTTGGAGAGAAGCACTGTACAATTTATTAGTAATCATAAATTCACCTTAGTAAGATACAGCACTGTGCTTAGTGCTTAATTCTATCTTTAATAGGATAAATAAGTAAGGATTTTTCCAGTAAGACAAACATAGTAGAAACATAAATATGAATGCAGTTCTCATGAAAATACAATGAGATAAAACATTTATTGTATTAGAGATTAATTTAAATAATGTATTAACTAGGGCTGTCGTTAATTGCGTTAATTAACGTCATTAATGCGTAAAAATTTTAATCGCGATTAAAAAAATTTATCAAGAATCAAATTTTTAATTAAACGATTTTTATTGGGCTATGTTTGTGCCACTTTAAACATGCGTCACTGTGGTAATTTGCGCTGCTTTAACACAGCAACATTGTGTTTATACTGTATAACGATAACTCGGGTCTTTTTCCAGTTTGCGGTCGTGAGTTACAAATTACTCAAACTGCTGCTGCTACATATTGCAATATACAGGGAATTTTAAATAATCATTTTTGTTTTCAGAAAGCATAAGAAATCATCACTAGAAAAAATTACAGTTATTAATTGACGCATTAATATAATCTTTGGTCAAAGCACGCCTTTGTCTCATCAGACGTCTGCGTGCACAGATACGCATTACAGGCTAAATGAGCTCAGACTCAGTCTAACTTTATTTCAGAGGAATTTGGATAGAAAGCTCATGAACTGTACACGTCGTGGGAACATTACAAACACTGGTGTTAAATGGATCACAATGGACTGTAGACGCTTTAACATAGATAACGATGTGGGTCGACATGACGTTATACGTGTTGCATCTAGAAATGGTTCATATTAGTACCTGAGCGCCTGTTTTCAGTGGCAGGGTTATGAACAGGAAAAGATCCTCACTTTTGCCAGATAATGTGAACAGACTTTTTTTTATTGGTAAACATTTTCTTGCAATAAAAATTTGCATAATTTCAAATTTTGTTTAGCTCATTTTGCAGTCGAATAATCACGATTAATTTGGTTTTTTTATCGCGATTAATCTTGATGAAAATTTTTTATCGTGTGACAGCTCTAGTATTAACATATTTTAGTAGATATTCAGAAGGGACAGTAGTCGCCTAGTTGGTAGAGCTTTGGGCTATTAATCAAAAATATGTGGGTTTTATTCCGGCTCTGCCATGCAGTTATTGTTGGGCTCCTGAGCAAAGCCTTTAACCCTCTTAGCTCCAGGGGTAAATGGCTTAAAGGCTGGGATACGTGTAAAAACAATTTAATTGTACTGTACACATGTACAGTATATGTACACTGATCGAGCATAACATTATGACCACCTTTCTAATATTTTGTTGGTCCCCCTTTTGCTGCCCCATACGCAAATAACTGTGATGCACTGTGTATTCTGACACCTTTCTATCAGAACCAGCATTAACTTCTTCAGCAATTTGAGCTACAGTAGCTCATCTGTTGGATCGGACCACAGTGCATCAATGAGTTTTGGCTGCCCTTGACCCTGTCAAGTTTACCACTGTTCCTTCCTTGGACCACTTTTGATAGATACTGATCACTGCAGACACCCCTCAGGAGCTGCAGTTTTGGAGATGCTCTGACTCAGTCGTCTAGTCATCACAATTTGGCCCTTGTCAAACTCTCTCAAATTCTTATGCTTCCCCATTTTTCCTGCTTCTAACACATCAACTTGATAAAACGTTCACTTGCTGCCTAATATATCCCACCCACTAACAGGTGCCGTGATGAAGAGATAATCAGTGTTATTCACTTCACTTCATAATGTTATGCCTATTCGATGTATATATATGTATATATGACAAATAAAGGCATTCTATTGCTATTCTTATCTATTAATGCATATTATACTTGCCAGTTAGGTAATGTGCCTAGCTCAGTTTTCTAAAAAAATACGAATAAATATTAATGACACAATGGCATAGAGCTTTAAAAGATTATCTAAATACAACGATGAGCCAAAACATTAGCATCACACGCCTAATATGCTGTCCAAACAGCTCTGATTTGCCAAGACTCCAAAGGAGTAATGTGGTGTCTGGTACCAGGATATTACTGGCAGGTTCCTCAACTTCTATACTATGCCAGGTAGCATCTTAGTGCCATCTGATCTGTGGGAAAAGGATGTACACATGCCCAGCCATCCACCTGATCTTGGACTTGAAGAAAACAGGATTTGTCAGACCAGAGGGCATTCTTCCATTGCTGCAATGTCCAGTTACAAGGCCTGCATGTCCATTGTAGGTGCTTTTGACACTGTACAGTAGTTAACATGTGCGCCTTTACTAGCCTGCTGTGTTGTATATGAAGCACATATTATTCATTCATCAAATTAACTGCAACTTCAGCCACAAAGCCTTTATATGCTCTGGCATCAATGAATCTTGGCACATCATGCCTGTGGTTCATGGCTCCTCCCTTCTTGGCCCATCTTTGGTGGGTACTATCCAGAGCTGCCTGTGTGCGCCCAGGTTGTCTTGATTTTTTAACTCACTACAATAAATTGGTCCTTATTAAAATCCTTTTGGTGTTTATGCTGCCCTTATCTGCTGCATTCAACATGTGCAGAGGCATAACAGTATGACCACTGAGAGGTGAAGTGAATAACACTGATTATCTCTTCATCACGGCACCTGTTAGTGGGGGGGATATATTAGGCAGCAAGTGAACATTTTATCCTCAAAGTTTATGTGTTAGAAGCAGGAAAAATGGGCGAGCAGGGGCCAAATTGTGATGGCTAAACGACTGGGTCAGAGCATCTCCAAAACTGCAGCTCTTGTGGGGTGTTCCCGGTCTGCAGTGGTCAGTATCTATCAAAAGTGGTACAAGAAAGGGAACAGCGGTAAACCGGAGAAAGGTCATGGGCGGCCAAGGCTCATTGATTTACGTGGGGAGTGAGGGCTGGCCTGTGCGGTCCGATCCAACAGACGAGATGAAGAAGTTAACGCTGGTTCTGATAGAAAGGTGTCAGAATACACAGTGCATCACAGTTGCTGGGCTGGCAGCAAACGAGGGACCAACACAATATTAGGAAGGTGGTCATAATGTTATGCCTGATCAGTGTAAGTAACCACCACTGGCTCATCACTTAATAAATTACTGACTGTGACAAGCACAACTGTTAAAATTTTGGGAAGGTGGTCCTTACATTTTGGCTGATCAGTGTAACTTGTATTATGGAAAATGTAGCACAACCTTAAAAACAACTACTGACTTGCAAGTTTGGTGAACCAAAAAGTTGAACATTACATTATTTAGCTGTTGCCACTGCCAGCATCCAGGTACCATAAATAAAAACACAAAGTCCAGCAAGTTTAGCTTGTTTGCAGAGAAAAATCATCAGTCTGCTTCCTATCTTTCTCAGACACACTGACAGTGTTCCTCTCCCCAGTCTGCTGAGAATTCAGCCACATGAGGGAAGCAGAAATGATTTACTTTCAAATTGTGTTGGGAACTCCCTGTACTCATAAAGGTGTGACAGGGAGAGAGTGTTCTCTGGCATTCTGTAGTTCATGACCACTAATCTGAATGATACATAGCGTAGCTTCCTGTATTATCTGGCTTACCAGTTTGCTTTCTTGATTTATTCATATTTATCCCATTTTGATTCATAATTCACTCATTTATTCGTTTTCACTAACCATTTCATCTTGGTCCAATTTAAGAATAATATACTCACACATTCACACACTTAATTAAATAGTAGCCAATCTACATTGAGCATGTTTTTTTGGAAAATAGGAAGATATCAAAGAACTCCCAAAAAAAGAACTTCCAGAAAACCCACATGAATGTAGAAGGAACATGCAAGGATCAAACAACTGCAAGGATCAAACACAGGTTCACAGATCCATATTGATCCATGCTGCAAAGTCATGTCTGTGATCTTGATAATGTAATATATATGTGATGTTTATAATGTAATGTCTATGTAATAATAATGCCATAAATATGGCAATGGCCAAAATGTATATAACTTTTGTCACGTTACATAAAATGATACAATAATTATATTTAGAACAGGTCATTTTGTTCAATGATTTGGGCTTAAATTGAAAGGAAAGAGAGAGAAAGAGATTGGTAATAACTAGGGTTTCTGTGTTATTACATATAATATGCAGTTCAATTCTCATTCATTATACAGTTACAGACAAACAACTACACTTACTTAAGTCAATACCTAATATCCATTTTTAAAATGTTTTAATGCATTTTCCTCCCGATTTAGCACACTCAATTTTGTCTTTGCTGCTGAGAGATGCCAGACTGCATCCGAGGAGAGCACGTCGCTGCACACGCCTCTTTTGACACATGCACAGCCCTTCTCCTCTCGCCCATGCATTCTGCATAGGCATCTCTTCCACCAATCAGGGTCCTTACACAGCGTATGAGGACCCACCCACCCACACATAGTCCGGCCCCCACCCTGCAGATACGGTGGCCAATTAGTATCTGCTGCAGGCACTGCCAATTATGCCAGCTAGATGGCGCCCAGTCGACCAGTGGCAACAACAAGTTTCGAACCGGGGAGTTCAGAAACTCGGTGCTGGTGTGCAAGCGAAATATCCCGCTGTGCCACCTGGGCGCCTAATATCCATTTTTAATAATATTTACATAGTTATAGATAAAGATAGATAAAGCCGTAGCCTAGTGGTTGAGGTACAGGACTAGTAATCCAAAGGCTGCTGGTTCAAGCCCCACCACTGCTAGGTTGCTGCTGTTGGACCCTTGAGCAAGACCCTCAGTTGCTCAGATTGTATACTGTAACTGTAATGTAAGTCGCTTTGGATGAAGGCGTCTGCTAAATGCTGAAAATATAAATATAAGATATTTTTAGGTATAAAGACCTAAAAAATGTATGTCTATGTAATCTGGATTTTTTTAAAATTCCAATAATGTCAAGTATGGCAATGGCAAGTATAGTATTCAGTATAGTATAGTATTCAGAACAGATTATTTTGTTTAATGATTTAGAGTTCTGTGTTATTACATTTATTATGCAGTTTGATTATTGTTCATTAATCATTTTATATAGTATTTTTTTTCCACAGAATGCAGTGCAGTGCTGAAGAAAATAAAAATAAAAGTATAAACACCATTGATAGCAGTCATGCTGATGGCATTGCACAGCCAAGAATACTGCAGCAAATATTTTCAGGCATAAAGACTAAAAGTGACTTTAATCAAGAATCAGTTCGGTATGGTTAGACAACTTTGTTAAAGTATCTCCGAAACAGCATAAGGTGCTCTGCTAAGTACCCACTGATAAAGGTCAGAAGAAGGACAAGCCATGGACCACTGAAAGGTTGTTGAGCAGCCATGACTCAATTATTTCTGAGGACAGGAAGGCTGTGGCGTCTGGTGCTGACCAGTAAAAGAGCTACTGTTGCACAAACTGTAGATCATTTTAATACTGGTGATAGATTAGATTAGATTAGATTAGATTGGATTAGACAGATAGATAGATAGATAGATAGATAGATAGATAGATAGATAGATAGATAGATAGATAGATAGATAGATAGATAGATAGATAGATAGATAGATAGATAGATATAGATCACTTTAATAATCCCAGAAGAAAAGTCAAGTGTTACAACAGCTCAATGTACATCAGAAGAAATGAGTAAACGCTCAAGGTACATTAGATAAAACATTAAGTAAGTAAAATACTCAGTTTATTTTTAAATTATTAATTAAGTAAAGTGCGTAAGAATGATGATGTAACTCGTTCTGTGTAATAACATTCTTGGCAGACTGAGTTCCTCTGTATAGAGATGCTTTATGTAAAGCAGTAATTCAGACATTTTAAAATGTTTATAAATGTGTACCTGTAATACAAAAAGGTTTCAGCTTTGGTCTTTGTGCTTCCTGTTTTTTTATTGTGTGAATTCCTGTTTTGTTTCAGTTGGGGATAATAATTTTATTCAGCACATTTGAGCGTAAGTGCAAAAATGCTTTTACAATTTGTGCTGTTAAAACCCTTGTGCCAAACATCACACTGAATATTTTAATTAGTCTGTTCATTTTTTCTATTATGTAATTTTGACGTGTTTTGTTAATAGTGTTAAAGTTATTATATTTGTAATGAATGTATGTCTTTTATAATGTCAAACAGTTAAAATGAATGAATAGACAAACTTATTTGTGTCATGAGTTTAGGCTTCTAGATCTTGAGTTTTAAAAGGGTATTTAGTGTGTTTCTTTAAGAAAAAACTAAAGAAAAAATGGTAATAATTAGAGGTGCATGAGTACTGATACTGGTATCGGGTATTTGCCCGATACTGCGCTCATTAACTTGTACTCGCAAACGAGGCTCCGATACTAAACATCTGATACCGTGTGCCTAGTGCACGTTGCTGCGTCAGATATCTGATCTGAGATGTGCAACTGGGAATGAGTGACATGTCGAACAGCCAATGAGAACGCAGGATACAGTGTGAGGGGAAACGCAGGAGAGGAGTGTAAACAGGTGGGACAGCGGGATAATATAGTTTATATCAGAATACATCAGCACACACACGTTTTACAGTATTTCTGACCTGATCGTTCTCTACAAAACATAACAACAAAACACCAACATTGCAAAAATATTTATTAACCTCCAACTCACTACAGAACAATCCATGCTATTCGTGTTGCCAAATCCACTCAGATTCATTTATTTTTCCTCCTTGATTTCATGACATCAGCGCACAAACACTTTGATCACTCGCTACTTGTTGATGTGCATTTTTGGACGTGGTATCATTAAACTTCTCGTCACTTCTCACGTGTGTTTTTGTTTAAGAAAAAACGATATTCTAAATAGGTATTGGTATCGGTATCAGCAAGTACAAAAATACATGTACTTGTACTTGTACTCGGTTGGGAAAAAATGGTATCGGTGCATCCCTAGTAATAATATTTTAATGCTGATAATTTGCAACACTACTGCTAAATGAGCTATATAATAAAAATAAACTAAAATAAAAATAGATTTTAATGAGTTTCGTATTAAACACCTTTTATTAAGATTTGTGCATTTAGATATGTGAGCTTTTGATGATGAGCCATTTACGAACCTGACTAATTACCCACCTATTTATACTCACTCATAGTTTATATACACTGATCAGCCATAACATTAAAACCACCTCCTTGTTTCTACATTCACTGTCCATTTTATTAGCTCTACTTACCCTATAGAAGCACTTTGTAGTTCTACAATTACTGACTGTAGTCCATCTATTTATCTGCATGCTTTGTTAGCCCCTTTTTATGCTGTTCTTCAATGGTCAGGACCCCCAAAGGACCACCACAGAGCAGGTATTATTTGGGTGGTGGATCATTCTCAGCACTGCAGTGACACTGACATGGTGGTGGTGTGTTAGTGTGTGTTGTGCTGGTATGAGTGGATAAGACACAGCAGCGCTGCTGGAGTTTTTAAACACCTCACTGTTACTGCTGGACTGAGAATAGTCCACCAACCAAAAATATCCAGCCAACAGAACCCCGTGGGCAGCGTCCTGTAACCACTGGTGAAGGTCTAAAAGATGACCAACTCAAACAGCAGCAATAGATGAGCGATTGTCTCTGACTTTACATCTACAAGGTGATACAACTAAGTAGGAGTGTCTAATAGAGTGGACAGTGAGTGAACACGGTATGTAAAAACACCAGCAGCGCTGCTGTGTCTGAGTCACAGCATGTCTGTGTCACTGCAGTGCTGAGAATCATCCACCACCTAAATAATACTTGCTCTGTGGTGGTCCTGTGGGGGTCCTGACCATTGAAGAACAGCATGAAAGGGGGCTAACAAAGCATGCAGAGAAACAGATGGACTACAGTCAGTAATTGTAGAACTACAAAGTGCTTCTATATGGTAAGTGGAGCTGATAAAATGGACAGTGAGTGTAGAAACAAGGAGGTGGTTTTAATGTTATGGCTGATCGGTGTAAATGGGGCTAAGACCCAGAGCCTTTTTTACAGCTCACAAAAATTAATGTATTAGACATGAATTAAATTTAAATCAATGTTTTAACATATTTCAGAAGATATTCAGAAGGGACAGTAGTCGCCTGTTAGAGCTTTGAGCTGTCAATCAAAAAAATATGTGGGTTTATTTCTGGCTCTGCTATGCAGTTATCGTTGGGCCCTAAGCAAGGCCCTTAACCTTCTCAACTCCACGGGTGCCATACAATGACTAAAAGGCTGAAATACAGTGTTTCACAAAAGTGAGAAATAAACACTATAGAAATAAAACTTGGATATAACTTAGAGTAGTCAGTGTACAGCTTGTATAGCAGTGTAGATTTACTGTCTTCTGAAAATAACTCAACACACAGCCATTAATGTCTAAATAGCTGGCAACATAAGTGAGTACACCCCACACTGAACATGTCCAAATTGTGCCCAAAGTGTCAATATTTTGTGTGACCACCATTATTATCCAGCACTGCCTTAACCCTCCTGGGCATGGAATTCACCAGAGCTGCACAGGTTGCTACTGGAATCCTCTTCCACTCCTTCATGATGACATCACGGAGCTGGTGGATGTTAGACACCTTGAACTCCTCCACCTTCCACTTGAGGATGCGCCACAGGTGCTCAATTGGGTTTAGTCCATCACCTTTACCTTCAGCTTCCTCAGCAAGGCAGTTGTCATCTTGGAGGTTGTGTTTGGGGTCGTTATCCTGTTGGAAAACTGCCATGAGGCCCAGTTTTCGAAGGGAGGGGATCATGCTCTGCTTCAGAATGTCACAGTACATGTTGGAATTCATGTTTCCCTCAATGAACCGCAGCTTCCCAGTGCCAGCAACACTCATGCAGCCCAAGACCATGATGCTACCACCACCATGCTTGACTGTAGGCAAGATACAGTTGTCTTGGTACTTCTCACCAGGGCGCCGCCACACATGCTGGACACCATCTGAGCCAAACAAGTTTATCTTGGTCTCGTCAGACCACAGGGCATTCCAGTAATCCATGTTCTTGGACTGCTTGTCTTCAGCAAACTGTTTGCGGGCTTTCTTGTGCGTCAGCTTCCTTCTGGGATGACGACCATGCAGACCGAGTTGATGCAGTGTGCGGCGTATGGTCTGAGCACTGACAGGCTGACCTCCCACGTCTTCAACCTCTGCAGCAATGCTGGCAGCACTCATGTGTCTATTTTTTAAAGCCAACCTCTGGATATGACGCCGAACACGTGGACTCAACTTCTTAGGTTGACCCTGGCGAAGCCTGTTCCGAGTGGAACCTGTCCTGGAAAACCACTGTATGACCTTGGCCACCATGCTGTAGCTCAGTTTCAGGGTGTTAGCAATCTTCTTATAGCCCAGGCCATCTTTGTGGAGAGCAACAATTCTATTTCTCACATCCTCAGAGAGTTCTTTGCCATGAGGTGCCATGTTGAATATCCAGTGGCCAGTATGAGAGAATTGTACCCAAAACACAAAATTTAACAGCCCTGCTCCCCATTTACACCTGGGACCTTGACACATGACACCAGGGAGGGACAACGACACATTTGGGCACAATTTGGACATGTTCACTGTGGGGTGTACTCACTTATGTTGCCAGCTATTTAGACATTAATGGCTGTGTGTTGAGTTATTTTCAGAAGACAGTAAATCTACACTGCTATACAAGCTGTACACTGACTACTCTAAGTTATATCCAAGTTTCATGTCTATAGTGTTGTCCCATGAAAAGATATAATGAAATATTTGCAGAAATGTGAGGGGTGTACTCACTTTTGTGATACACTGTACATGTGAAAATAAGTTTATTTTACTGTACACATGTATGTGAACATATCACAAATAAAAGCTGATTGTATATTTAATGTATATTGTACATATCAGCCAGGTAACGTGTCTTATCAAAGACAGCTCACAAAATATCCTTAAACCTTAATCAGCCTAATACTTCATGACTTTTCCTAATTTTATGGACACTGCAAATAACAATATATTTATATAGGTATTGTGTTCCAAACACTCTTTAATTTAAACACTTCTGTTTGAACCCAGCTAGAATATCTAAATAAATAGAATAATTAATTAATTAAAAATAAATAAATTAATTAAGTGAAAATAAATAAATAAATAAATAAATAAATTATAATTAGGGCTGTCACATGATTCAAATTTTTAATCGAGATGAATGTGATTAAAGAACCAAATTAATCGCATTAACTGCAAAAATAACTAAGCAACATTTGAACAGTTATGCACATTTTTATTGCAAGAAAATGTTTACCAATAATTCACTAATACAATTATTAAATCTAAATTATTGTAAGAAAGCCAGCCAATGCCTATTTAGAGCTGTTAACAGCTACTCATCTTTCAGCCAGTTATTTAAAATGACAAGTCTGTTCACATTATCTGGCAAAAGTGAGGATCTTTCCCTGTTCATAACCCTGCCACTGAAAACAGGCGCTCAGGTACTAATATGAACCATTTCTAGATGCAACACATATAACGTCATGTAGACCCACATCGTTACCGATGTTAAAGCGTCTACAGTCTATTGCGATCCATTTAACACCAGTGTTTGTAATGTTCCCACGACGTGTACAGTTCATGAGCTTTCCATCCAAATTCCTCTGAAATAAAGTTAGACTGAGTCTGAGCTCATTTTGCCTGTAACACGGATCCGTGTGCGCAGATGCCCGACGAGACAAAGGCGTGCTTTGACCAAAGATTATATTAAAGCGTCAATTAATAACTGTAATTTTGTCTAGTGATGATTTCTCACACTTTTTGAAAACAAAAATTATTATTTAAAAACACGCTATATTTCTCAATATGTAGCAGCAGCAGTTTGAGTAATTTGTAACTCACGACTGCAAACTGGAATAAGACCTGTGTTATCGTTATACAGTATAAACACAATGTTGCTGTGTTAAAGCAGCGCAGATTACCTCCAGTGACGTGTGTTTAAAGTGGCACAAACATAGCCCAATAAAAATCGTTTAATTAAAAATGTTATTCTTGATTTTTTTTTTTTTATCGCGATTAAAATGTGTACGCATTAATTAACGCAAATAACGACAGTCCTATTTATAATATATAGTGTTTATGTGTATTTTAATGGTTTTAGTATAACTAATTTTGGCAGATTTTATTTGTGATATAAGTGGTCTTTATGTAAGAATTATTATTATAATTATAATAATAATAATAATTATTATTATTATTATTATTATTATTATTATTGATGTTTACTCTGATGCTTTTGACTCATGTTGCTTCAATGTGCCTATGCATATTACTCACATTTCTCTCTTTTTTAATTAAATTAATTGCGTTTTTGTGCAATGTGTGGTCTCTCAAGCACATCATATTCAATTTAATTGAACTTAATTTAATCTAATTTCATTTAAATGAATGGAGCATCCTGTGGAGACCATGGCTTTGTTCGGAGCAGAGACTTGTTCTGCATTTAAAAACCGTTTCATTGAATTAAAATAAGCTCTGATGTATCTCCATCAGTGAAGGTCTTTTAAACACACCCAACTTCCCCATCTTGTTAGAAAAGACATTTTATATTGTCTGAATTAGATCTTGTTCAGAGTCTCTAAGAGGGTATAACAAGGTTGTTATGCTCACCTTTCACGGGGTAAGTTGATAAGGGGTTGTTTTTGACACCTCTTACTCAGACTAAAGAGCTTGTAAACAACTCGGTGGGCCCTCCTTAACAGGCCCTTCATGCTGCTCTCTAGCATCTCGTAGCGTCGCTGAAATGCGCTATCCAGCAGCCATAAGTGCTGGATTGTAGACGTGTTGAGGTAGAAGTTCTGAGGCAGCCTGATAAGGAACGCCTTGAATTCATCTGTTAAAAACAAAGACAAACACAGCACTGTGAAAACTGATCGTTCTCTTATGGTGACCCGGTTACTACATATTTGTCACTATAATGTTATAGTAATAGCTATAATAGCAGGTGATTTGCTGCATCAGGACTTGGAGGAATTGCAGGTAATGAGAGAACAATGAATTGCACTCTCTATCATTTGTATGTGAGCTGAAGCTGAGGCGTCCCTGTGTGGTGCAGCAGGACACAAAGTGATTTCAAATTTATAGGGTTAGAAAGTAACAAAATTAAAGTTTTGGAGTGGACCTGTCCTGACCCAATCATCCTAAACCAGGAGTGATGTTGCGGTGAGACCTACAATGAGCAGGTTGTGACTATATATCTAGCAGTATGTGTAATATAAAGCGGTTTTGTAAAGAGGAATGGGCTTTTCTTCTTCTTTTTTCCCACAGTTGCATGAAGGACCAAATTATAGAAGCATATACTTGTTTCCTTTTTATCTCGGTTATCTCTTTTAACACATTTTTCCATTATAACATTTATAATATACACCGATCAGGCATAACATTAAGACCACCTTCCTAATATTGTGTTGGTCCCCGTTTTGCTGCCAAAACAGCCCTGCAACTGCGATGCACTGTGTATTCTGACACCTTTCTATCAGAACCAGCATTAACTTCTTCAGCAAGTTGTAGCATGTGAGCTACAGTGGCTCGTCTGTTGGATCGGACCACACGGGCCAGCATTCACTCCCCACATGCATCAACGAGCCTTGGCTGCTCATGACCCTGTCACTGGTTTACCACTGTTCCTTCCTTGGACAACTTTTAATAGATACTGACCAATGCAGACCGGGAACACCCCACAAGAGCTGCAGTTTTGGAGATGCTCTGACCCAGTCAATTACAATTTGGCCCTTGTCAAACATGCTCAAATCCATACGCTCGCCCATTTTTCCTGCTTCTAACATCAAGTTTGAGGATAAAATGTTCACTTGCTGCCTAATATATCCCACCCACTAACAGGTGCCGTGATGAAGAGATAATCAGTGTTATTCAGTTCACTTGTCAGTGGTTATAATGTTATGCCTAGTCGGTGTAACTTTGTCGTTTCATATAAGGGCGGCACAGTGGCTTGGTGGGTAGCACTGTCGCCTCCCAGCAAGAAGGTCCTGGATTCCATGCCCAAGGCAGGGTGGTCTGGGTCTTTTCTGTGTGGAGTTTGCATGTTCTCCCCATGTCTGTGTGGGTTTCCTCTGGGGGCTCTGTTTTTCTCCCACAGTCCAAAAACATGCAGTCAGGTTAATTGGAGACACTAAATTGCTGTATTGCCCTGTGTGTATGTGTATGTGTGTCTGGCCTGCGATGGACTGGCGCCCCGTCCGGGGTGTTACCGTGTGCTTCGCGCCCATTGAAAATCGCGCTTCATGTGTAAAATGTTACAGTATCTGATATTTCATTATTATTCTTGAAATATTCTTGAAATTTGATATTTCATTATAGGGCCTGGGTTCAATTTCCCATCCAGATGGCTAGAGTCCTGTCCATGTAAAGTAATGTTCTCCCTGTATTAGTGTGGGTTTCCTCTGAGTGATCTGGTTTTCTCCCACAAGTCCTAAGACACACAGTCAGGCCACTAAACTGAAACCACTAAAATTGTCCTAAGTGTGTGTGTGTGTCCTGTGATGAACTGGCGACCTGTGTTTTTTCCCCCCACTGAATCAGGCCCAGGATAAAGTGGTGGTAAAACAGTAAATGAATGAGTAAGGTCTTAAATACACCTCCCACACACACACCACCACCACCATCAACTATATCACTTGAGACCAGCTATATATTTTTTTTTCCTACCAGCACATTTTCTATGGAGACGTTCTCCCAGCTTTTAATTTTAGCTGATCCAGCAGGACATTAAATGCCTTCAATATCTCTGACCGAAGGACATATTTAAGATAACTGGGAATCAACTTATACCCTTCCACTTCCCACATTTTCTACTGCTGCTTTAAAAAGGTCTATTAATGTAATTACACTTGGGTATATAATAATACAAAATATATACGGAAAATATATACAAGAAATATATATATATATATAGCATTAAAACCACCCCCTTGTTTATACTCTAACTGTCCATTTGATCAGCTCCACTTACCATGTAGAAGCACTTTGTAGTTCTACAATTACTGAATGTAGTCCATCTGTTTCTTAACACAAAAGTGCTGATGGAGTTTTTAAACACCTCACTGTCACTGCTGGACTGAGAAGAGTCCACCAACCAAAAATATCCAGCCAACAGCGCCCCGTGGGCAGCATCCTGTGACCACTGATGAAGGTCTAGAAGATGACCAACTCAAACAGCAGCAATAGATGAGCAATCGTCTCTGACTTTACATCTACAAGGTGGGCCAACTAGGTGTCTTATAGAGTGAACAGTGAGTGGACATGGTATTTAAAAACTCCAGCAGTGCTGCTGTGTCTGATCCACTTATACCAGCACAACACACACTAACACACCACCACCATGTCAGTGTCACTGCAGTGCTGAGAATGATCCACCACCTAAATAATACCTGATATGTGGTGGTCCTGTGGGGGCCCTGACCATTGAAGAACAGGGTGAAAGCAGGTTAAAAAATATGTAGAGAAACAGATGGACTACAGTCAGTAATTGTAGAACTACAAAGTGTTTCTATATGGTAAGTGGAGCTGATAAAATTGACAGTGAGTGTAGAAACAAGGAGGTGGTTTAAATGTTATGGCTGATCAATATACTGTATATATATATATATATATTATTATTTTTTTTTTTATATATACCTATTTATTTTAGCTCTAATGAGCCTTGCAGAGTGACCTAAAAGGGGAAATAATATCTTAATAGTGTTTAAGTGCTTTGATTTGCTCTTACTCATGCAATGACAAACGTCAGACTGACAATAAAGTGATTTTATGGGTATAATGTTTCATGCTTCACATATTGTCTCCTACTTGTGCCAAAAGGAGTAAAGCCAAAAGATAAAAATGATAAAATCGTATTCAGTCACCCTTAATATCTCACAGTATGATAAAAGTTCAAGGTCATAAGCTTATTTAATTGTATATGATCAAATATTTAATTAATTTGTATCAGTAGCACTGGATCTAAGACCACTGCTTACCTGATTCCTTAAATTCTTTGTAAAGAAGTTCCCATGATTCAGAGACTCGATGAAGACTCTCTTCCATTGCTTGAATATCCATGTAGGGACAGTTGCATTCTGGAAACTTAGAGTCACACTTGCACCAGCAGTCGTTGTCCTGGCAGACAAAGTCTCCTTCACCGTTGCAGGCAATGTAACTGAGAGCCGCTTGAACAAAGGTATGTCTGAGGTAGTCTGGCAGAATGACCTGCATACCTGTAATTAAAGAAATGTATTATTAATCAAGACTGTGAGGGTTGTATTAATATTCATAATCATGCAGGCAGCTACACTTAACACTGTTAAATGTTATACACTGATCAGCCATAACATTAAAACCACCTCCTTGTTTCTACACTCACTGTCCATTTTATCAGCTCCACTTACCATATAGAAGCACTTTGTAGTTTTACAATTACTGACTGTAGTCTCTATTTCTCTACATGCTTTTTTAGCCTGTTTTCACCCTGTTCTTTAATGGTCAGAACCCCCACAGGACCACCACAGAGCAGGTATTATTTAGGTGGTGGATCATTCTCAGCACTGCAGTGACACTGACATTGTGGTGGTGTGTTAGTGTGTGCTGTGCTGGTATGAGTGGATCAGACACAGCAGTGCTGCTGGAGTTTTTAAACACCTCACTGTCACTGCTGGACTGACAATAGTCCACTGTGGGGGTCCTGACCATTGAAGTACAGCATGAAAAGGGGGTTAACAAAGCATGCAGCATGCAGAGAAACAGATAGACTACAGTCAGTAATTGTAGAACTACAAAGTGCTTCTATGTGGTAAGTAGAGCTGATAAAATGGACAGTGAGTGTAGAAACAAGGAGGTGGTTTTAATGTTATGGCTGATCTGTGTGTATATATATATATATATACAGTATATAACATGTATAAAATGAGATGCTGTGATTTGTTAATTTTCTTGTCAATTCTTATTTCTCATACAGTTATAGTCTTTAAGCAGATACAAGTTCTTATTAAAATTCTGTCCCCAGTAGTAAAGCCATCTCATCTTGTGTGACAGTATTGTCATCTGCTGCTGTTGAGCGGAAACCCAAATGGTTCTCATGGTAACCAATATATTAAATAAGTAAAATTCACCTTCTTGTTGTGTCCAACAATAAAATAATTTTTAAAGTTGATTAACAAGTGAATTAACAAGTGATGCACTGTGTATTCTGACACCTTTCTATCAGAACCAGCATTGACTTTTTCAGCTATTTGAGCTACAGTAGCTCATCTGTTCATTAATGAGCATTGGCTGCCCATGACCCTGTCGCCGGTTTACCACTGTTCCTTCTTTGGACCACTTATGATAGATACTGACCACTGCAGACCGAGAACACCCCACAAGAGCTGCAGTTTTGGAGATGCTCTGACCCGTCCAGCCATCACAATTTGACCCTTGTCAAACTCGCTCAAATCTTTACACTCGTCCATTTTTCCTGCTTCTGATACATCAACTTTGAGGATAAAATGTTCACTTGCTGCCTGATATATCCCACCCACTAACAGGTGCCGTGATGAAGATATAATCAGTGTTATTCACTTCACCTGTCAGTGGTCATAATGTTATGCCTAGTCGGTGTATATATAAGCTCCTTTACTTCTTTAAATGGATTCTATTTTCCTAAATAGCTATTGCACAAATACAGAGATAGCATAACATATTATGCATGTAAGGGCTAGAGGGCTTGCTGGAACCTGCAACAGGACTGGCTGAGAAAAGCTATCATCATAGAAGACAGAACTCCTCACCATGATGGTCTCCTCACTAATGCAGATGGAGGCATGCCAAGGCCCTCTTGAAACCTCATGGCGGCATGGTGATTAGCAATAACTACTTGGTAGTCTTTAGGCAGATTCAAACAGGTCAGAGAAAAGTCCAGGAACCCACACTGACTCAGCTAGATGTTTAAGGGGCAGACCAGCATTCTCAGCGAGTGTTAGGATCCAAGCAACATCCTCAGCAGGTGGATTAAGTGGCCTCCGTAATGTGTACTGTAAGGGAGATGACATCCCAGCAGACATTAGAAGGTGAGAGACGTCCCCAGTGGGCAATGGAAATGGGGTGACATCCCCACTAGCAGGCACTGGAGAGGCTGAAGAAGCAATAGGTAGAGGGGCGCCAGTCCCCAAGAAACCATCGCAGCCTGTCATGTTCAATGTTTGGCCTCTCCCCCCTAAAAAAGGTTCTGATCTTCTTCATGTCCCTTAATCATTCTTTTTTTTTGTTCTTTAATAATCTCGAGGCTCCTGACGCACAATAATTGCTCTGTGCACTTGTGCCATGTCAGCCAGGAAGGCATAAACCTAATCTTATCTCTCTCTTTCGGTTGTGGGTCCTCTAAGTATTTAAAATACAGTTGGCACTGTATGAGAAACCCAGCACCCAACGATTGGGAATTTCACTCTATCAGCAACTTGAAAGAGTCCCTAGATTCAGTACCGGTACAGTACCAGCCAGCAGGAGTGCCCTGTAACGGGAGCAGAGGCACAAGCCAGGTGCTCGTTCGTATGGTGGGTACATATTCCCACAGTTACTGACGCTTCACTTGTGAAGTGGCTGCATCATTTCTTTTTAGGAAATAAGAATCTTATTTGTGCTGTTCCAACAATTATCAATAATCATCAAAGTTAAGAAACATGCTCATAGTACAAGCAGGTGAATTAAGACAAGGATAATCCATGATCACAGTCAACGAGACAGGTGAAAGTCATGCATGGCAAGAATATTGAATAGAGAAGAATGGTGATGGTGAAACAACATTACTAACCACAGAACACAGAGACACTGGGGGTTTAATATTCAGAACTAGGGATGTAAGGATGCACCACAAGACAGTTAAAAATCGATTCACATGTGTAACGATTCAAATCGATTTAAATGTATAATGAAACAATATTAACTTTAAACAACAGAGGGAACTGGCGCTGTTCACCTCGCCTGGTTGACGTCACTACAGGGTTGCCAGGTTCGGAATTTTCAAGCCAATTTTATTTATGTGAGGATACTTTCTTTATTTGTATTATTTATTTATTTATTTATTTATTTATTTATTTATTTAATGTGGGATTTATTTCATTTCAGTTTTTTTTTTACACGAAAAGGGAAATGTGCACCATTGTTTCGCATAGTTTGTACCTACCTCAGAAATAAAAGTGCATTCATTATTTGGATAAATAAAAGACAAGCACAAATACAGTCTTTTATTTTTTTTGTTAAAGAGAAATAATAAAAGGAAACTTTGTCATAATTTTTCTTCAATTTCATTTTGTTTTAAAAATCGGGAAAAAAATCGTATCGTGAACCCAGTATCGTGAATCGTACCACATCGTTGTTAGAGTGTATCGTTACATCCCTATTCAGAACCATTTAAAGAGAACAAAGAAACAATGTGAGACACAATGAACAACACAGGGAGGAGTAACAAAACTCACACATTAGACAAAAATAAATGACATTCTAAAATAATGATTTACATAGCAATAATGTCTTAAAATGAATTATGTCAGCTATACCATAAGTTTTATTTTTTAAATTATTTATTTATTTGTTGTTGCGTTTTGTTGTAGTCTTGGTTTTAGTATTTTCCCTTGACATTGCAGATCCCATGGCAGCAGTAGGCACATGTCAATTTGTCAATGTGTCAGTTTGTTTGCAGCTTGTCTCCCCTCTCCATCACTCACAGTATTTATTTATTTATTTATTATTTTTTTACACAGCTTAACAGAGATAGAAATGACAAATTAGGTGAAAAACTTTAATAAAATAGTGATTAAATTACTAGCATATGTTATGTGGGGATTTATGGGGGGATTCTGCTGGCAGGATTTGGGTTTACTTGCTTCCTTAGAGAAATATAATAAAACACAATTGCTTTACATTCCTACGACAAAAGAGAGTCACTGAATAGGTAAATAAGTCAAATTCCAATTGTGATGGGTCAATACTTTATTATGAAACTGTATGTTGATGTGTAATTTAATTTGACATCATTTGTAGATTAGTTGTTGGTCTTGATAATAGAAATCATGCAGAAAAGATTCATACCTTGCAAGTGGACTTTGTTTTCAGGACTCTGAACCAAAACTGAACTGACTGAATCAAGGTTGTCATAGTTACTGCATCCGAGAGGGCCGGTTCTTGTTTCAGTTACCTGGGTAACAAGAGAAAGATTGTGGGATGATGGTTCAAACAGAAAAACAGTAACAGTGTTTACACAAACTCAGCGTATAGTTCAACTTTAATGCTGCCAAACTATTTTAATGCAACTCAATCTATTAAAAAAAAGAACATTTTATAGACACCTCGACTAGAAAACATCAAAAAAGCAGTAATTCAACCCTTGTTACCCTTGTGTGTAAAACATCTGTCATTACATGGGGGTGCAACATTGCCCATGGAATGAATGACTTGTGGGATGTGAATGCCAAGACAATGCCAGGATTTGCTTTGTTCACACTACAACAGCCTGGCTTTGCAGACACAGAGTGTGTGTGCTTGACTGGCCTGCCTGCCACTGGCTTATGACTGAAAATGTATGATGCATCATAAGAAGAATTATCAGAAAACATCAGCAATTTTATCAGCTCTACTTTTCATGTAGAAGCACTTTGTAGTTCTACAATTACTGACTGTAGTCCATCTGTTTCTCTACACACTTTTTAACCTGCTTTCACACTGTTCTTTAATGGTCAGGACCCCCACAGGACCACCATAGAGCAGGTATTATTTAAGTGGTGGATCACTCTCAGCACTGCAGTCACACTGACATGGTGGTGGTGTGTCTTTGTGTGTTGTGCTGGTATGACTGGATCCGACACAGCAGCGCTGCTGGAGTTTTTAAATACCATGTCCACTCACTGTCCACTCTATTAGACACACCTACCTAGTTGGTCCACCTTGTAGATGTAAAGTCAGAGACGAAAGCTCATCTATTGCTGCTGTTTGAGTTGGTCATCTTCTAGAGCTTCATCAGTGGTCACAGGACGCTGCCCACGGGGCGCTGTCGCTGTATATTTTTGGTTGGTGGACTATTCTCAGTCCAGCAGCGACAGTGAGGTGTTTAAAAACTCCATCAGCACTGCTGTGTCTGATCTACTCTTACCACCACAACACACACTAACACACCACCACCATGTCAGTGTCACTGCAGTGCTGAGAATGATCCACCACCCAAATAATACCTGCTCTGTGGTGGTCCAGGTTAAAAAAGTATGTTGAGAAACAGATTGACTACAGTTAGTAATTGTAGAACTACAAAGTGCTTCTATATGGTAAGTGGAGCTGATAAAATGGACAGTGAGTGTAGAAACAAAATTTTTTTTTTTAATGTTATGGCTGATCAGTGTAGATACATGTGTGTGCTACATTGGTAGTATGTCTGCATTTTGTTTATATTCCTGAAAACTTGCTCCAGTTTTGGTGGGTTTTGGGTCTCGCGCCATGCTTGTCTTGGGAGAGTGGATTGCCCCAAGCCGCAGCGTGGTGTCCCAGTTTCCTAAGATGAGACTTACTTGTAAATCCATAGAGGAAAGAGGAAAACACAAGTGGTCAGAAGATGTACCGGGAATTGCAGAAAGTTCTTCTGTCCTATTTTTCTGAGAGTTTGGTTTGGGCGTGTGGACGGAAGTGGCCTGAAAGTTCATCACATCCTGTGGCATACAGTTCTCATAATTTTATTATCCCTTTATATCTCCTGCTCTAATAGCGGGTTACAGCCACAGGATTATTATTCTATCTTGACTTGAGGTCCGGCATCGCGACTTTAAGAAAACGAGGTGTGCCAGGTTATGCTCTGACACAGATGACCGGAAGAACTCGTGATATTTACAGACATTCATACAGCTGGGAGTGCATATGACTCCATGCTCCCTCTGTTGGTCAAAATAGGTCGCACAGCAGGGCACGACTCTTCCAGTATGTGGACTGCCAAATATTAATTTAGTATCTACGTGTTAAGGCCTTAACATACTTCATGGCTTCGGTGACCAATGTGACGTAATTGCGGAGAAAGCAAACAACCACAGACGTCGCGCAGAGGCTTCGCTCGCCTTGTCACGCACATGGAAGCTGGGCGAACTCTGCGACAACGCCTGTGATTGGTCGGTAAAAAGAAGAGGCATGTCATAAAAACAAACATGGATGATTTTGAGGAGCGTTTCTCAGAGCAAGTACTGCTTCTTCTTGTAGCATTTTTTATACACTATCTCGCACATCGCATGATCATCGTTTTTCGGTAGTCATGGAACTTGATCCATGACTAACATCATAAATGTCATAAATGTCACAGTGTCACCTGCAGCTGTGGAGCAGACGCGTCAGGCAAAACAAAACCGCTGAAAGTCTGCCAGCTTATAAGCTCGTGAAGGTGCGTTTGGCTTCGTGCAACGCTCGCAAACTTAGTTTCGCAGGAAGCATGCAGAGGCCTTAACAAAGCCACTTATCCCAATGGCCAAAATGAAGAGGTAAAGGTGGAACAATGCACATTATGAAACGGATAGTTCCGGTCCTAAAATCTGATTGGCTGAGCCGCGTTCGAAGCCGTTATAAAATCCCCGATATACGGACACATATGACCACCTCACATCATTCCATATTAATACGCCACTGGAAAGAAAAAGTACAAACTTGGTTGAACACTATTTTAAGTCTTGTACTATACATGGAAATGTCCAGATTAATATAAACAGTAATCCTAATCATTAAGTGTGTGTTTCATCCAAGAAATAGTGTAATAGTGTTTGTGGAGGAATGTTTATTAAGAATGTTATGTTTGCCCTCATGTTGCCTAGCAACACTGTTAACGGACTACCTGATTTCGTGGAAGAATGCTTTTTGTAAGTGTTTTTGTAAATAAAAACATTTATAAATTGAACATTGTTGTATTTTATTATATTTTATGTTGACCGCCGTTTTATAACCGCTTCGCGTCATGCCAAAACCTCCTTCCCTGTGATAAAATCGCAGTAACGCACAGTCTCTCATGGCTTATTGCTTTATTTACTACCCTCGCAGCCACAAATGATAACAAACCCTACAAACGATATTGAGAAGGAAAAGAGGGCAAACGCCCATTCCAAATCAGAAACAGAATCCTAATTATTCACCAAGTACCAAATGTACAAGGATGAGAGTTTGTGTGCAGTGAGTTGCAAAACAGAAGTAAAAAAATACATTGGTAAAAATCCGCTGGGTTCTTGGTTAGTCAGCACCTTCTTTACCAAAGAACATGCTAATGCGTGCCTTCACACAATAAAATGTGAGAGCACACTTCCTACACACTTAAGAGGACAAAACTAAACCCATGATGAAGAATCTCAAGTGAAGGTAAAATAATACTGTGGCTGAAAAACCACAAACTAAACGACAAAAGGAAAATTTAGAGGTGGTAAGTAAAACGGCCAATTAACTACACCGATCAACCATAACATTAAAACCACCTCCTTGTTTCTACACTCACTGTCTATTTTATTAGCTCCACTTACCATATAGAAGCACTTACTACAATTACTGACTGTAGTCCATCTGTCCAGAGCAGGTATTATTTAGGTGGTGGATGATTCTCAGCACTGCAGTGACACTGACATGGTGGTGGTGTGTTAGTGTGTGTTGTGCTGGTATGAGTGGATCAGACACAGCAGCACTGATGGAGTTTTTAAACCCCTCATTGTCACTGTCACTGCTGGACTGAGAATAGTCCACAAACCAAAAATATATCCAGCCAACAGCGCCCCGTGGGCAGCGTCCTGTGACCACTGATGAAGGTCTAGAAGATGACCAACTCAAACAGCAGCAATAGATGAGCGATCTTCTCTGACTTTACATCTACAAGGTGGACCAACTAGGTAGGAGTGTCTAATAGAGTGGACAGTAAGTGGACACGGTATTTAAAAACTCCAGCAGCGCTGCTGTGTCGGATCCAGTCATACCAGCACAACACACACTAACACACCAGCACCATGTCAGTGTCACTGCAGTGCTGAGAATGATCCACCACCTAAATAATACCTGCTCTGTGGTGGTCCTGTGGGGGTCCTGACCATTGAAGAACAGGGTGAAAGCAGGTTAAAAAGGTATGTAGAGAAACAGATGGACTACAGTCAGTAATTGTAGAACGTCAAAGTGCTTCTATATGATAAGTGGAGCTGATAAAATGGACAGTGAGTGTAGAAACAAGGAGGTGGTTGTAATGTTATGGCTGATCAGTGTAGTTTGTAAGCTTGCTCAACTTTGGCACTTGCGCTTGTTAATCTGTCCATGTTCTTTGTTAGCTTAGAGTTTAGGTCCTTGTTCATGTGTGTTTTAGATTAGCATAGCATTTAGTTAGCTTTAGCATTGTTCATGTATGTTTAGGTTAGTGTTAGCATTTAGATTAGCATTGTTAGCACAGGTCATGTTAGTCAGTCTTGTCTTGTGTAAACTTGTCTTGTGTGTTTTGTTATTATTAAACTTGAATACATCTCTCTCTGTGTTTGTGTGTGTGTGTGTGTGCGTTTGTGTGTTTGTGTCCGCCCCTCTTGTCTTGTCTAGCCCAAAAGCGTTACAAATAACCACTTAATCATGATCAAGGCTTTGATGTGCACAAAAGTAGAGAAGCTCACAAGCTATCACAGCGCTCTAGAAACTTACTTTATTAAAGTTCTGCTGTACCACATGCTTGCACACTTAAACATATGATTTCATCATTTCTTCGTCTGCCACCAGCGTTTAATTTATCAACTTGTTTGTGCGACTCTTTCTTCCACATCCACGAGAAAAACAGCTTTCCGCTTCTGTTCCGATTCAAAACGTTTTCAGCTTTGGTGCTTTGGGATGGCAAATTGGTTTGGTGCCATATTTACACAGACATCTCAATTCAACCTTCTCCAAACATGCATTTCCAACACCAGATAAAATGCTTTTCTTTCTCTCCCCTTATCCTTCTATCCTGACACACTGATGCACATCTGATTCACATTTTCCCCACGCGTTTATCGCTTTGCTGATTCCTTTTTGTTCAGCCTGTCAGATGATATCAGAAAGTAAGACAAGTCTGGCTTCTGCCACTCTGTCAAAAATGCAGTGAGGAGTGCAGAGGTAGTAGCACAGGCTCAGTGCCATGCACACAGGTACACATCACAAAACGCATCGTTCGCTTAGAATCAGACTGCAAGCTTTTATAGTTTCCGGCAGGGGTGTTGTGACATATCAAGGATACTAAACTTTTAAAGTGTCACGGGATTAAAACACCGATTAAAATCACACAAAGTGGGTGGGAATAAATTCATCACAGATTTTCCAGATGCCGCTATCAGGTAATTCAGAGGCTGGCATTTAGTCATTTTTTGTATATTCTGGCCCCCACTCAGTACTAGTTTAATAGCCCTGCATTACAGTGTTTGTGACATAAATAAAATATAACATTTGATTAAAGGAACAAAATGTACAGATTGTTACAACCCCAAATCAGAAAAAGTTAAGACAGTATGGAAAATGCAAATAAAATAAGAATGCAGTGTTCCTTACCTGCAACACATTCCAAAAAAAAGTTGGGAGGGGGCAATTTAGGGCTAGTAATGAGGTGAAAAAACTAAATAATGATGTGATTCCAAACAGGTGATGTCAACAGGTGATTGTAATCATGGTTTGGTACAAAAGCAGCATCCAGGAAAGGCTGAGTCTTTGATGAGCAAAGATGATCAGAGGATCTCCAGATTGTCAACAAATGTGTGAGAGGGATTTGCATATTTCTCCCTCTACAGTGCATAATATCATTAAACCATTCAAGGAATCGGGAGGAATTTTAGTATGTAAAGGCCAAGGGTGCAAGCTTAAGCTGAACGCCCGTGAGCTTCAATCCCTCAGGCGGCACTGCATCAAGAACCGCCACTCAACAATAGCTGATATAACCACATGGGTGAGGGATTACTTTGGCAAACCTTTGTCAAGCACTACAGTACAGAGTTACATGCACAAATGTTACTTAAAACTTTACTGTGCAAAAAATAAGTCTTATGTTAACCATGTCCAGAAGCGTCAACTTCTCTGGGCTCTGAGGCATCTAGGATGGACCATCACACAGTGGAAATGTGTATTGTGGTCAGATGAATCAGCATTCCAGGTCTTTTCTGAAAAAAAAAAAAAAGGACGCCATGTGCTCTGGAGCAAAGACGAAAAGGACCATCCAGACTGATATCAGCTACAAGTCCAAAAGCCAGGGTCTGTCATGGTATGGGGCTGTGTCAGTGCCCTTGGTAAAGGTCATTTACACTTCTGTGATGGCAGCATTAATGCAGAAAAGTACATTGAGATCTTAGAGTAACATGTGCCGCCTACAGTATAAGACGTCGTCTTTTCCAGGGACGTCCAGCATTTTTCAACAAGACAATGCTGCAGTCCTGACCTGTCCCCAGTAGAGAATGTGTGGAGAATTTGAAACGAAAATGCGACAACGACGACCGTGTACTGTTGCACATCTTCAGAATGGGACAAAATAAAAGCTGAAACACTAAATCACTTGGTCTCCTCAGGGCCAAAACGTCTTTTAAGTGTGGTAAAAAGGAATGGCAACATTACAAAGTGGTAAATGCTTTACCGTCCCAACTTTTTTTGGAATGTGTTGCAGGCCTGAAATGCAGGAACGGATGTTTATTAATAAATGAAATGAAGTTGAGCAGCAATCAAATAAAAGTCAAAGTATATGTAAGAAACTGTTTTATTATTATTATTATTATTTGCAGTTTCCATGCTGTCCCAACTTTTTCTGATTTGATGTTGTAGTTTTTGCCCTGTGTAACAAGGCGAACTGATAAGCATGTGGAACGTGTTATCGGACAATATTTGCCGATAACCGCTGCTATTCAAACAGTTTCTTAACGCAGTGTTGCAAAAAGCCTAATGGCGCATTATAATCCACCTGGATGTGTGTGGTGCTGTGTCGGATCCACTCATACCAGCACAACACACACTAACACACCACCACCATGTCAGTGTCACTGCAGTGCTGAGAATGATCCATCACCCAAATAATACCTGCTATGTGGTGGTCCTGGGAGAGTCCTGAACATTGAAGAACAGCATGAAAGGAGGCTAACAAAGCATGCAGAGAAACAGATGGACTACAGTCAGTAATTTTAGAACTACAAAGTGCTCCTATATGGTAAGTGGAGCTGATAAAATAGACAGTGAATGTAGAAACAAGGGGGTGGTTTTAATGTTATGGCTGATCAGTGTATATATACTGACCATTTGAAATAAGATCAGAGCAGAAAATCAAGATCACACAGGCCAGACAGAAATCTCAATAAATCAATTAATGCTAGAAGCAATAAGGACTGACCTGCAGCTCTTATGGCCGTATACCATACTTTTACATTATGGACAGCAGTGTCCTTCATTTTTAAAGTGATTCTGTAAAAATGATTTATTCCATCATCTTTCACTCTGAAGGCTGCTGAGGTTTAGCTACATGACTGAAGCCAGACTGGTTGGTATTTAAGGCATTTAAAAATATATGGTCCACTTCCCATTTAGCACTTTTATTGACATATCAGTAGTGTGGCAGGCTGGAACAGATTTTAAGCTAAACAATGACGGCTACTCATAGAACAGCTTCACTCCTTCCCAGTACAATACCAAACTGTGTAGACCAAAGCCGGCAGGATGTATGTTGACATTTGTCCTAATTTTCTCTTCCACACCCAGTCTCTAAAAGGCCTTTCCAACAAATTGACTCGCTAAATTTCTCCTTTCTGGGAGCTGAGCGGTGAGGAGCTAGAAGCCTCATCCTTCACCCTAGTCCTATTCAATTTGGAATTCATACAGCAGAACATTTGCTCCTGTCTGTGCTGTGAATTGCAAGCATGGGTCAATGCCCCATAGAAATGATGCACGTGTCAGAGGGCCCTGATTCATTCTCCTTCACTGATAGAGCTGCGCCGTTCCGCCTCGCCCGCTGCTCCCGTCACTCAACCGGCGTCTCGGCTTTCCTCGCATGAAAGCGTGTCTCAGCGTTGACGAGACCACCCATTAGAGAGAAACGCATTCGAACTCCGCCACATCTGAGATCTGTTCTCCAGACTGTAATACAAACGTCTGTGTTTAACAGTAGTGCTGGGCTGAGGCAAGGCACTCTTACATGGACTGCAATTAGAAGGGGGTTAATTTAGGGTAAATACAGACATCTAAAGTTCTTACCGCACATTTACATTGACAGTGATTTTTTTTCCCCCTCATGAAACTCAAATCACTCTTTGTTACCTGTGGGAAGTCTCAAGGTTACCATTGACCACTTGGGCCAATGAGTAGCCAAAGCAAAATTAGACATGGTTCTTCTTGTAATGAAGAGCATAAGGTGGATCCCACACATCTGCAACATTAGAAATAGAACCCATTTGCAAATATTTAATCAAGATAGCATAATCCTCATTAAATAGGCACTAAAAAAGAGATAATCACAAATAAATAGGCATCCAAATTAATAGAAACAAAGTAACAAATGGAAGACACAAAAACATCAGCAACCCACAACAGAGAAAGTGGATAGAACAGGAATAGAACCGTTTGGAACAACCGGCCCTCAGAAACAGAACAAACAAGGAACCATCAGAGCATGCCGGCTCAGCTATGCATGAACTGAACCCCTACCCTACTGGCACTACCCACACATGAGGTGGTTTGTGTTTATTTATTTATTTATTAGGATTTTAATGTCATGTTTTACACACTTTGGTTACATTAATGACAGGACAGGTAGTTACTTGTCACAGTTACATTCATGACAGGACAGGTAGTTACTGGTCACAGCTACATTCTTGACAGGACAGGTAGTTACAGGTCACTCAAGATTTATCATTTCAGTTCAATGTCAAACACAGTCATGGAGGATTTAGAATCTACAATTAACCTGGCTGCATGTCTTTGGACTGTGGGAGAAAACCGGAGCTCCCGGAGGCAACCCACACAGACAAGGGGAGAACATGCAAACTCCACACAGAGAGGACCCAGGCCACTCTACATGGGAATTGAATCCAGGACCTTCTTGCTGAGAGGCGACAGTGCTACCCACTTAGCCACCGTGCCGGTTGGTTTATTTACATTTTCACCCCCACAAAACCACCACAAAGCAGGTATTATTTAGGTGGTGGATGATTCTCAGCACTGCAGTGACACTGACATGGTGGTGGTGTGTTAGTGTGTGTTGTGCTGGTATGAGTGGATCAGACGATCGCTCATCTATTGCTGCTGTTTGAGTTGGTCATCTTCTAGACCTTCATCAGTGGTCACAGGACGCTGCCCACGTGGCGCTGTTGGCTGGACATATTTTTGGTTGGTGGACTATTCTCAGTCCAGCAGTGACAGTGAGGTGTTTAAAAACTCCATCAGCTCTGCTGTGTCTGATCCACTCATACCAGCACAACACACACTAACACACCACCATCATGGCAGTGTCACTGCAGTGCTGAGAATGATCCACCACCCAAATAATACCTGCTCTGTGGGGGTCCTGACCATTAAAGAACAGCATGAAAGCTGGCTAACAAAGCATGCAGAGAAACAGATGGACTACAGTCAGTAATAGTAGAACTACAAAGTGCTTCTAAATGGTAAGTGGAGCTGATAAAATGGACAGTGAGTGTAGAAACAAGGAGGTGGTTTTAATGTTATGGCTGATCGGTGTATATATATATATATATATATATATATATATATATATAGGCAGTGGTGGGGCTTGAACCAGTAACCTTTGGATAACTAGTCAAGTACCTTCACCACTAGGCTACAACGTCCCATTTGGGTTTAAAATAAGAAGAACTTGCAGGACTGTTATATGTGGATAGACATGACATTTATTTACCTATACATAAGAATTAGTTCTGATCTCTACATAATAAACATAACTTTGATTGGGAGCCAAAAGTCATATGTGGCTCCAGTCCTGGGGGTCTGTCAGGGAAGTCTGGTGCTCTCATGTTTGTCGGATTTGCTGGCACTTTGTGTTGGCTTCTGGCTGTGCCTGATCTCTGACCTGTAGGACCGGAGCTGCCCACCCCGAATATAGACAAAGGCGCAGAGCTTGGGGGTTCTAGGTCATATAAACTTGTGGTGATCAGGGATGTTGGGTTGCTGTTGTTCTGCCTCTCTTGTCCGATCACTCAGGTTTGATGACGGTGGGGGAGGTGGGCGCTGATGTCCTATGAAAGCTTTCATGACCTTTTTACCTGCTCGCTCTCCCTTTTAGTTATGCTGTAATAATTAGGGGTGCCGGAGTCTAAAGCTACTCTCTGTAAAATTGATATTTTACTCTTAATGATTTCACATTGTAACTACATCTTCAGCTGTTTTACCCCGAGGTGGTTCTGACGGAACCTCTTTACCCACCCGAGGTTGTCGAGACTGCCTTGGCAACTATGCTGCTCCTGCTAGATTTGATGGGTACCAGGCGTGTTTGCACCAAAAATGTCAAGAACTCACTACGGACGTTATTACAGACTGGACTGAATAATGAAGAACTCCAATTATTTTTTTGCTTTTAGTTCGATTTAATTTTGTGTATGTATGATTTGTGTGGATTCTGTTCATTTAAGTTGTCCTCCAGGCCGCCCAAGCAGGATGGGGGTCCCTGCTGAGTCTGGTTCCTCCCAAAGTTTCTTCCTGTATTTTTAAGGGAGTTTTTCCTTGCCACTGTCATCCCTAGCTTGCTCAACAGGAGTTTTTGGTCTGTCAGTCCTGAAGTCTGTAAAGTTGCTTTGAGACAATGTCCATTGTAAAAAGCGCTATACAGATAAATCTGACGACTTGAATATGTCAGCAAAATTGAGCAAAAACTTTAATGCATATGAATGTGTAAATACATTTCAGAATTTCTTAGTATGTGATGTGGCCATATTTATATTAAGTAAACAAGGTCTGCAAACATACTTAACAGCAGGTTGTTGGTGCAGAAGATAGCACCAGATAATTTGGGTTCAGACCTTGCATTTGGTCACTGTCTGTGAGAAATTCTCCCTGTGACTTTAGTTTCATTATGAGAAATTCTTAATGTAACTTTAATATCTTTGAGCATCTCTAGTTTCTTCTACCTCTTTAAAACATGCAAAAGGTGGAACAGATGCTCCCCTAGATATGAGTAAATAGGCTGAGTGTATGATGGCATGCACGCCATGTGTTTCAGGGAATCGCCGAACACACCACAACATTAATGGATGCAGATGGTGAACCAGCCGTTGCTTTATTTCTACTTCACGCCCAGAGTAATGACAGTTCATGAAAGACTGATAAGTTACTTGGCAGCAACATGGTAAATGCTGCATCTCAAAAAAAAAAAAAAAAGAAAGAAAGAAAATAAAATAAAATAATAAAATAATAATACATAATACACATAAATAAATGCATAAATAATAATAATAACAATAATAATAATAATAATTAATAATAAAATAATAATAAATAATACACATAAATACATAAATAATAATAATAATAATAATAATAATAATAATAATAATAATAACAGTAAAATAAAAATAAATAAAGAAAAAATAAAAAAATAAAACTCCCAAAAATAAATACATACATAAATGATAATAATAATAATAATAATAATAATAATATTATTATTATTAATAATAATAACTACAGATTATTGATGTGGACACACTATATTATTACAATACCTTAACTAACTTAACTTAATTTTAACTTTACATTCAAATATATTTAAAGAAAATATATTTATATTTTATAAAAGCAAATATCCAACAGGAACCAACTTGGGGGCGATAAGTAGCGGTCACCAAATTCTGCTGGTCAAAGCTGTTTGCATGGCATGAAACTGTTCATATTCATTCAGGCATGCTTAACTGGCACAGCAGTCCAGTTCACTAGCTTTCGTTGGACTGTTTGGTGCCCAACAGACACAACTGAATGTCTGGAAAAGGGAAGGCAAGATAAGCAGTCACATCCTTGTCACTGCAACTGCAACCCATTCTGACTGGTTATAGTGCCAGTGTGAGTGGTAGAGAAATACAGGTGGCAGAGCGTGTTTTTGTCAGTGTTAAAACTCTGTAGGAAGGCATTGCTGGCCAGTGAAGAGACGTTGGTGTTGTTGGTGGCTTTATGTGTTAAAGAAGGTGTGTGTTAGCCTGCGGCTTCTTGTGCCAGTGTGGGTGTAGCGCACTCACTCACTTTCTTAACCGCTTATCCAATTAGGGTCGCGGGGGGTGCTGGAGCCTATCCCAGCTTTTCAATGGGCGCAAGGCACACAGTAACACCCTGGACGGGGCGCCAGTCCATCGCAGGGCAGACACACATACACACCCATTCACCTATAGGGCAATTCAGCGTCTCCAATTAACCTGACTGCATGTTTTTGGACTGTGGGAGGAAACCGGAGAAAACCCACGCAAACTCCACACAGAAAGGACCCGGAACGCTCCGTCTGGGGATCGAACCCAGGACCTTTTTGCTGTGAGGCGACAGTGCTACCCACAGAGCCACCGTGCCGCCCACTGGTGTAGCGCAGGCAACACAGAGTTTGTTATAGAAAACTGGAAATGACTGAATGGGGAACAAAATAAATATGTGAAATATTTATAATCTGGTCAACTCTGCCTACTTCACATCTTTAAAGGTCGCGGCTTCTCCTGTCGCTGTAGATTTTCAGCCTTTATTGGAAATGAATGACTATTGGGCGCTTTGCAGCAGAGTGGTGCTGCCACTGTGAACACAAGGTCGGAGTGCTTTGATTCATTCATTTTCAGAGGCAGGAGTGCAACCTGATTCAGAATAACAAAATCAAAGTCTACCCTTAAACCAAATGAGATGATGTGGCATGACCTGAAAAGGGCTATACAGGAAATACCAGATTGGTTTAAAATTCCTTTTCATCTTTGTGTTGTTCTGTTCAGCAATTACAAATACATTAAAATGTACATGTTGGTTATTATGACATCAATATGCATCACATTCTTTTTTGCATTTTGTTCATGCATTTTCTCCCCTTTTTCTCCCGACTTGCCCGTTTGCATCACGCTTCCTCTCCACTCACGCCCCCTCCGACATGTGGGCAGCAGCCGTATGCATCTTGTCACCTACACTAGACGAGATAAGCCGGGAATCAGCTCTGTGTACGGAGAGACACACCCTGATCCGCACTCTTTCCCTGCCCCTGTGCAGGCACCATCAACCAGCCAGAAGAGGTCATAATTGCACCAGTTATGAGAGAGTCCCAATCCGGCTTTAATGCCCCACTCCTATCTGAACAACAGGCCAATCGTTGTTCATGTGGCTGCTCAGCCCAGCCGGCAGGGAGAGCTGAGACTCGATACGATGGTGTGCTAGCGCGTGTTTTTGCCACTGTGCCATCTGAGCGGCCTATGCATCACATTCTATACACATTTTATCGAAATGTAATCCAGAGATCAGGGTTCACAAACTTTTATGCCATTTGACAGCTTTGTTGATCTATTAAACCGTGTGTTTTAACCTCATCAGAAAAATACATTTATTATAATATCTCAGCATCTTCAACTGGTTTTGAATCTGTTTCTGTGTTTCTGGTTTCTGCCTTAATTGAAACTTTTGGTGTTGACATTTCTTCTGGGGTCAAAAATACCCCCAGGTAAAAATCAATACATTTAGTTTACTGGATTTGATAAAAGAAAACTTAAAAAATAACCCAGGTTTCAAGGGAGACGATGTATCAAAAACACTGAATCCTTGTAGACCGAATCTATTTACCCAGCTGCTGACTTTGTAAAGCTTCAGGCAGTTATTACCAGTCAGAGTGGAGGCTGAGACTCTACACTTATATACGGTATGTAAAGTATTGGTTATGGTATGTGTTCTTAAATTCAAATCACACATTTTTATTTTATCATTATTACTTTTTATTGGTAATTTTTTATTATTTTTGATCCTTTAGATCAGGGGTGTCAAACTCATTTTCACCGAGGGCCACATCAGCATTATGGTGGCCCTCAAAGGGCCGATTGTAACGTATCCTGCTGTGATTGCAGTCTGTTGTTTTTCTTAGAGGCTGAATTCTGCATTTATATTGCCCTCCTTTACCACAGACACGGCCTCATAACACAAGAGACGCACCGGTTTCCCTTCCTGAAGCACAAACTTGTATTCAGTTTCATTACATTTTCTCCTTCTGCTTAATTTTCTTACTTATCTTCTTGTACATTTTGGGATTATGTGTAAATATTTCTTAACATCATCTACTGGTGGGATGTGTCACTTTGCAGGTCACAAAATCAGCATGCATTTTGAGAGATGCAGTTAATGTAGGCTTTTACAGTGTATTTTAAGACAATTGTTCTGCCCTCACTAATAGTTTATCCCCCTTTCTCAGCTAGACAGACAGACAGCTCTATTTAGAATACAGTTGGTTTTATTTGCTTCCCAGCTGTGTGATACACTGTGTGCACCAGAATGAGGTTAAACTACAAACAATAAAAACAATAAAGAACTTAATACAGTACAAGCACACAGCTGTAATTCAGTGTTACATCTGGTACAATATAAGATTTAACCAAACGTAAAATAGCGCTAACAAGTTAGCATTTTGTGTAAAGATACTAATTGCTACAGTAACGGTAACGATTGTATTTAATTACGGTAAATTTGTAACTAAAACGCTGTGATATACTCACTAAACATTTACAAACAACTGAGAATATAAACGCCACTACTTACAGACAATGCTTCTGTATTATATTGCAAGATAATTATTTATATTTATTATTATTGTTTACATTACTGACTACGCTACCCCGCGTTCTTTTGCCGTAAAAGTCACATGGCTTCTCAGCGAAGGTCAAAGTTAGTTGCCATGACTACGATGTAAACAGTTGCCGCTTTTAAAGGCACAGGTGTCCCGTTAAATTATAAGCGCGTCTCTGTAACGACTCGAACCATCACGACAATCATACAGTCGTTTAAGCTCTCGCGGGCCACATAAAATGACGTGGCGGGCCGGATCTGGCCCGCAGGCCGTGAGTTTGACACCCCTGCTTTAGATCAATTAAAAGCAACTTTAAAAGCAACCATAGGGCTTCAACTGACCATACTCAGCACTGCAATGACATTAACATGGTAATCACATGATGGTGGGGCAGCATGGTGACTCGGTGGGTAGCACTGCCACCTCACAGCAAAAAGGTCCTGGGTTTGACTCCCAGGTGGGGCAGTCCGCGTCCTTTCTGTGTGGCGTTTTCATGTTCTCCCCGTGTCTGTGTGGGTTTCCTCCTGAAGCTCTGGTTTCCTCCCACAGTCCAAAGACATGTAAGTTAGGTGAATTGGAGATACAAAATTGTCCATGACTGTGTTTGACATTAAACTTGTGAACTGATGAATCTTGTGTAACGAGTAACTACCGTTTCTGTCATGAATGTAACCGAAGTGTAAAACATGACATTAAAATCCTTTTTTTTCTATTCTATTTATGCATTTTCTCCCAATTTAGTGTAGTCAATTTGTCTTCTGCTGCTGGGATCCCTGATCGCAGTTGAGGTGGGTATATTCCTGCTCACGCCTCCTCCGACCGACGTGCAGCCCTCAGCGGAACCCTATTTTACCCATGCAGTCTGCACAGGCGCCTCTCTATCTGCTAATCAGGGTTCTTACACAGCGTTTGAGGACCCCACGCACATAGTCCGGTCATTCCGCCCTAGCAGAACCGTGTCTACTGCATGCACTGCCAATTATGCCCTCTCAACCGACCGTGGCAATGCCGAGTTTCGAACCGAGGAGTTCAGAATCTTGCCGCTGGTGTGCTAGCGGAATATGAGGTTAAAATCCTAATACATAAATAATATGATGCCGTGTTGTTCTGATCTGAGTGTATCAGGTGCCACAGTGCTGTTGGGATTTTTAAATCATGTTTAAACTAATATTTATTTATTTATTTATTGTTAATGCACACTGTGTGTCTTCATCTAGTCTTTTCTTTTTTGATCACATTATTCTGTTGGCTTTATATTTTGGACTATTTTTCCCCCAGCACTGAAACTGAGACATTCAAAATTCCTAACAACACTGCTGCAACTGCTACACTAATACAAGTTAATCAGATCAGATAGTGTAGCTATAGATGCAATTGGTTTTAACTATCACTGTTTTTCTGTCATAAGTACAAGCAAGTAAATCAGGCAGCCTGCTGTTCACCATATATTAAGAGGCAAAGCATCATGTGGAGGTTAAAAAACGTGATAAATTATCCTACAGTACAGGAACGCCACTGGAGTTTACCCACTGAGTTTCTGGAATACAAAGCTGTAGAACACTAGCAGAAGAGCTGGCAGCAGGAGACAAGCATCAAGTCAGAGGACTCAGCCAAGAGCTGGGTTTCAGGCAAGCTTTTTAAGTGTGGTCCCCAGCTTTATCCAGAGATGTTTGATGAGGTGCAGGGAAACTATACTTTGTCAACTTGTGCCGTCCTGCCTGCCGGCCAGGTTGGCCGAGCCAGGAGAAAACATTGCAGTTATGTCAGACATTCAGACCTCAAACATTCTCGATATTAATGAAAATTATATGCTATTCTTATAATGTAAGACTTCAATATGAGTGACATATTGCTGCTTTTAGACTGTCTAGAAATGTCTGAAATATATTGTTATTAAAATGCATAAACATCATGATTGTAATGTGCAGCTTGCTTGACTGTGAACAGTGACAGTCATGTTTTACCAGTCTTTGATTTGGTTTTCTTTCTGATTTTGGATAAATAAATAAATAAATAAATAAATAAATAAATAAATAAATAAATAAATAAATAAATAAATAAATAAATAAATAAATAAATATAAATCAAAAATAATAAACAAACAAATAAATAAACAAACACAAATAAAAAAAATAAAATAATAATAATTAACAAACATAAATAAACAAACACAAATAAATAAATAAATCAAAATAATTAACAAACAAACAAATACATAAACACACACAAATAAATAAATGAATAAATAAATACAAATTAAAATAATTAACAAACATAAATAAACAAACACACAAATAAATAAATAAAAATAATCAAAATAATTAAAAAACAAATAAATAAACAAACACACAAATAAATAAATAAATCAAAATATTTAACAAACAAACAAATA
This sequence comes from Trichomycterus rosablanca, assembly GCF_030014385.1. Lineage (NCBI taxonomy): Eukaryota > Metazoa > Chordata > Actinopteri > Siluriformes > Trichomycteridae > Trichomycterus > Trichomycterus rosablanca. Next base: position 47,236,194 of record NC_085993.1, on the reverse strand, counting down.
AATACAAATCAAAATAATTAACAAACATAAATAAACAAACACACAAATAAATAAATAAATAAATAAATATAAATCAAAATAATTAACAAACAAACGAACAAACAATAAATAAGTAAATAAATAAATAAAAATAGCCATTATTTAAAAGGCTGAGTTTTCTTTTTTTTCCCCAAAATGTTTTGTAATACTACAAAGGTTACTAATTCTTATTGTAAGAATTAAAAAAATAATAATCAATGAGGAAAACAAAAAACAACAAAAAATAAACAATACACTTCGTGGCAGCATGGTATACACTACACACTCTATTGACTGGCCCATCTACCATGCCATTGGGGTCGGTGAGGGACATCAAGGTGCAAATAATTCACTGCGTCGGTTTTATACTTTTATGCAGTGACTTGCATTGAGCCAATAAGAAAAATAAAAACAAACAAACAAAAACCCTTTAAGCAGATGATAATATCATAAGCCCCAAACTAGCTCTAAATTAAATTAATTTCTAAATGTAATTAACTAATGGTTGGACAGTTATGCATAAAATTTGCCTTGGCATCATGTCTAACCTCACATTTGCAATGTTAAAAGATTAAACCCAATTGCGGGACACTTAACCAAAGCAAAACAATACAGTGGTTAATAAGCCATAAAATCAAAAAGGGAAAATAATAACAACTAAATGAACAACAGATTAAAATTCAAGAAACATCTACACCAAAACAGAAACCAAGGCAGAAAATGCAGAGCAAAACAAGAACTGAGAATAAAAAAGACAGGCGTGTCACTGTAGAAAAAATACTGGACTACACGTGATTGCCAAGAAACATAAAACAGAACACGAGAAAGCTGCTAGTGTTGCAGCAAAAAGCTCCAACTGGCCACGACTGGACTGGGTGAAAAGGGGGGACGTTCAATAATGAATTGATCAAAAAAAGTGCTGTGACCAATCATGTTGCCGTCACAGTGTGCGCGATGTCCTACAGGGGGAAGACAAGCTCTTATAGAAAACTGTGTGAGTGCTTCAGCTTCAAGCAAGTAATAAAACAAAAAAAGAAACTGCTTGTGTGGGGCAATGAGCTGCCCCTCTGATCACAAAGATGAGTAGCTCATCCTGGTTAAGTTTCCCTGGTTTTATCTAATGCCTAAGTCATTCTGTCACTGGGTGGTGAGCACCATGCAAAATAGGGTGTGTTCGAAAACCTAGTGAGCTCTCTACATAGACACATTTTATGTCATCCTACGTGCGCTCCCGAGAAAGAGGCTGTTCGAATTCCTAGATGCCTTAATATGCTCACTAGTAAGGTATCTTAAATGTTAACGCTATTTTGACTCCAGAACGAGGGAGCATCCGATGCTGCCTTAGCGGCGAAGGCAATCCCAGCATTCAGTGCAGCACAACTAAACAGAAAAATAAAAACATGCCCAACGGTGCGCAGGAACAGAGTTATTTTCAAATGTATGAAGGTCTAGAAGATGACCAACTCAATCAGCAGCAATAGATCATCTCTGACTTTACATTTACAAGGTGGACCAACTAAGTAGGAGTGTCTAATAAAGTGGACAGTGAGTGGACACAGTATTTAAAAACTGTGTCTGATCCACTCATACCAGCACAATACACACTAACACACCACCACCATGTCAGTATCACTGCAGTGCTGAGATTTATCCACCACCCAAATAATACCTGCTCTGTGGTGGTCCTGTGGGGGTCCTGACCCTTGAAGAACAGGGTAAAAGCAGGCTAAAAAAGTATGTAGAGAAATAGATGGACTACAGTCAGTAATTGTGCTTCTATATGGTAAGTGGAGCTGATAAAATGGACAGTGAGTGTAAAAACAAGGAGGTTGTTTTAATGTTATGGCTAATTAGTGTATTTTTCAATTACTTGGTGCAGTCCTATTAACATACTACATATTAAAAACAGTCATTTATAATCTCCTCTTGAGACTGTATAAATAAAGGCTGTTTCACAAAGCCGCCTCTCATCCTCCCATCATTTATGAAAAAAACAGCGTTCAGTTGTCTTTCCCACTGAGTGTGTTGGTTTTGCTCGAGTTGTTAAGTTAAATTTGATATCCTCTCACAGTGAGACATGAGTAATGACCCACCTTGATGGCAGTGGAGGCGATCTGAAGGTGGTGCAGTTTGCGCAGTGTGCTCTCTCGGTCTATGAAGTAGGAGGCAGCCAGCTGATGGAGGGCTTCCAGAGTCACAGCTGTACTGTTGCTCGTGTAGTCGCTCACCTCCGCTTTCCTGCTAAGCTTTCTTTTATCCACAAAAATGGTAAGCGCTTCCTCACCTAGAGAGTATAAAGAGTCGTAAGCAAGTACTTTTATACACACAATCATGATTTTGAAGACCTACTGTATAATCTGTTTAAATATTACATAACATACTGGGTATGTACACCAATCAGGCATAACATTATGGTCCCTCTTTTGCTGCCCCATACGCAACAACCTGTGATGCACTGTGTATTCTGACACCTTTCTATCAGAACCAGCATTAACTTCTTCAGCAGTTTGAGCTACAGTAGCTCGTCTGTTGGATCTGACCACACGGGCCAGCCTTCGTTCCCCAGGTAGGTAGGTAGGTAGATTTTTCCTGCTTCTAACACATCAAGTTTGAAGATAAAATATATCCCACCCACTAACAGGTGCCGTGATGAAGAGATAATTCGTGTTATTCACTTCACCTCTCAGTGGTCATAATGTTATGTCTCTTCGATGTATGTATTTTTATGTACTGTTATGTAGTCCAGTACTTCTCCTAGCAGTCATAGCTTGGTATTATTATTATTATTAATTATTATTATTATTATTATTATTATTATTATTATTATTATTATTATTATTATTATTATTATTATTATTATTATTATTATTATTATTATTATTATTATTATTATTATTATTATTATTATTATTATTATTATTATTATTATTATTATTATTATTCATTCATTTATTTTATTTTATTTTATTTTATTTATTTATTTATTTTATTTATTTATTTTATTATTATTTTTTTTGTAGCTGACATTATAATACAGTTAGGCCAGTCAACAGAATCAGCATATAATAATAATAATAATAATAATAATAATAATAATAATAATAATTATTATTATTATTATTATTATTATTATTATTATTATTATTATTATTATTACATTTAATTATTATTTTTTATTATATTTAATTATTATTAATTATTATTATGATTATGATTATTATTATTGTTTATTTATTTATGTGGTTTTTTATTTATTTCTTTTTTTGTAGCTGACATTATTACAGTTAGGCCTGTCAACAGAATCAATATAGGATTAGCAGCTCTTATAGCCTTCCAAAATAATTTTTGAATAGTAATAATAATAATAATACTTATAATAATAATATTAATGATGATAATAATAATAATAATACAAATAATACTTATAATAATAAACATAATAATAAACATAATAATAATAATAATAATAATAAACATAATAATAATAATAATAATAATAATAATAAACATAATAATAATAATAATAATAATAATTGTTTAATGTAAGAAAGTACCATCTGTAGTCACATATCTTTACATATGATTTGTAGCTTATAAATAAGCTTTAAATATCTCTAGTGTAAGTCGAGGGCCGCCTCTCCATTTTCACTTTCTCCCAGCACATGATATTGCTTGTTTACCGAAGCAATGGAGGTCACATCGGTCACTCGCCTCCAAGAGTTTTGCATTACGCCGAGCTACTTGTAAGTGCAACCTGTGGTGGTGTGAGTGCCTGAAGGAGTAATTGACAAGTGTGGCTTTCACAGAGGAAACCTATTTCAGACATGATCTTCACCTTTGTTACCAAAATAATCATGTCAGAATTACATTGAAGCTATCTAGCTGCAGCTGCTCCCACTTTCCACTCTACACCGGAGTAAATACGGGGCGTGAGGAATCTGGTGGAAGTGCTTGTCAACATTTGCTTTCCCTGCGTTGACGTGCACACTGCAATCAAAATATAAACAGACATAACTGTTTTATATCAGTGTAGTTTTTTTCCTCTGTGTAACAGAAATACACTACAAGGCCTAAAGTTTTCAGACACCTGATCATGTTAGACATTTATTCATTCACTGTCTGGTTTACCTGTCTGGTTTTGTCATGGTCAGGGTTACGGTGGGTCCGAATCATTGGGGCAAAAGACAGAAAACACCCTGAATAGGTCACCAGTCCATTTAAGGGCAGACACACACACACACACACACACACAGAGACCTTTCTTGATGTGAGCGACAGTGCTCCCCACTGCACCAACTGCCTCTTGTTGGACTATTTGGTAATTTTTTTGGAATTACCCCCAACCCACTTTTTATGGCTAAAACAGCCTTTACTTGGAAAGGATTTTCAAAAAAAAAAGTGAAGTCAGAAGCAGATGACAAATTTGCATTTGATTTTTTATTCAATCCCAAAGATGCTTAGTGGGGTCATGGTCAGGGCTCCATGCCACCAGAGTTTTTCCACTTTGTGGCTTTCAAGTGTGGTTTTTACAGAGGAAACTTATTTCAGACATGATCTTCACACACTGTTTCTCTGCTACTATGGCTCCTGTATGTGCTCTGTATTCCAACTCGTTTACTTTAAGATTTACTCCCTGCCGCTACTCTCTGTAAACTTTAAAACTGTAAAAATTTTACTTATTGTAACTACATCTTCTGTTTTTTACCCTGAGGTGGTTCTGGCGGAAACCTGTTTATCCTCTCGAGGTTAAAGACTGCAAGTCAAAACTGCAGGGCCATCAATGCTGCTCCTACTAGATGTAAAGGTACCTGGTGTGCTCCTACTAGATGGGACGGGAAGCTGGCGTGCGCCTACTAGATGGGACAGAAACCTGGCATGCTCCTACAAGATGGGACGGGAACCTGGCGTGCTCCTACTAGATGGGATGGGAATCTGGCGTGTTTGCACCAAAAATGTCCAGAACTTATAACGGTCTTCCTCACAGACTGGATTGAACAATAAAGAACTCCTCCAGGCCACCCAAGAATGATGGGTACTTGCTGAGTCTGGTTCCTCTTAAGGTTTCTTCCTGTAATTTTTAAGGGAATTTTTCCTGTCGCCCTCGGCTTGCTCAATAGGGGTTTTTGGTCTGTTGGTCCTGGATTCTGTAAAGTTGATTTGAGACAATGTTCATTGTAAGAAGTGCTATATAAATGAGTCTGACTTGACTTGACTTGAAACATGTAACTTATTCTGTACAATACCTGACTCTAATTTCCTTCGGGATCAATAAAGTATCTATCTATCTATCTATCTATCTATCTATCTATCTATCTATCTATCTATCTATCTATCTATCTATCTATCTATCTATCTATCTATCTATCTATCTATCTATCTATCTATCTCATAAAATTATTCTAATTCTAAACGTTATATGCCGGAATAATACTTCAAACATTACATTTGCATATCAGAATATGTTTTTTTTCTACCTCACATCATTTACTCAGTACCATGTACTGACCAACACTTGTCTCTAGTCTTGTCTTCCTTAATTACTCTTTAGATTATGAATGTCTTTTTGTATTTATTGTACTGTTGTCTATCTACACTGTGTACTGTACTGTCTTGCACTTTGTGTTCTGTGTTGCACCCTGGTCCTGGAGGAACGTTGTTTTGTTTCAATATGTACTTGTATATAGCTGAAATGACAATAAAGCCTCTCTTGACTCTCTTGACTCTCTTGACACACACACACATACACAGGTCAATTTCTAGAAGATCCAACTGGCCTGACTCTTTGGACTTGTAGAAGGTCCCCAAAGGAAACCCAGACAGACAGGAAGGGCCCTGGGCTCTAGGAATCAAACACAGACCTTTCTTGATGTGAGCGACAGCGCTACCCACTGCACCAATGTGTCGCCTCTTGATGGACAATTTGGTCAATGGTCAATATGGATTTGCCCCCGCCACCACTCTTTATAGCTAAAACAGCCTTTACTTTTCTGGAAAGTGAAAAAAGTAAAGTCAGAAGCAGATGTTGCTTGAGAAATTGCATTTGATTTTTTAATCAATCCGAAAGATGCTTAGGCGGGTTATGGTCAAGGGAAGACAAGGGAAGCTCGTTCCACCACTTGGGTGTTGGTACATAAAATGGTGCTTCCTCGAGCTCTGGGTGGAGGATTAAGTTGAGCGAGACTAGTGGCTCGGAGATTGCGTGGTACAGTGCGGGGTATTACTAGACGTTGAATGCCCTAGCACACCCCCACTGAGATCCGAACTGAAATCTCAACTGTGCCACTGATATGCAATAAGCGATCCTGGTGCCTGTCTGAGGCTCCGACTTGAACGCTGGGAAGATTCGAGTGGAGATTGGCGTGACTCTCCATGCGCGATAAATCTCTGTGTGCCGCCTCACCGCGGGCTGGTGAATAGGAAGCGGCAGCCGCTGTTGGGCTCGTGTCAGAGGTGGCGCGTGACAGTCTGCAGCCGTTCTGCCAGAACGGGAGGGTGCAAACAGCAGAGGATTGCAATACCCAAGAGGAATTGGACTATATTCTGGAGATAAAGTGAGGAATACAAACAAACAAACTACGTATGTCTATACTGAACTTGCTTTGAGGCTGGAACAGGAAAGGGTCTTCCCCAAACTGTGAACTCATGAACTGTAAACTGTTTTCTGCTGCTAATAATCACACGTGCAAAACAATGAGGACTTTCTAAAATGTCTTGCATAAACCAACCAGGTTATACTCAACATCTCATCTGGGTTAATACCAAAACTTTGACCCTAGGGCACTCAGGTGGTGTAGCGGTAAAACACCAGAGCACATCAGAGCTGACATATCCAACTGGTTGAATCTCAGCTTTGCTACCAGCAGGCCTGTTGTTTAAGAGTGGGGTGCTGGAGGGGATTCTTTATAACTGGTGAAATTACGACCTCTGCTGGCTGATTGATGCTGCTTTCACAGAGATGAGGGATAATGAGGATCAGTGTGTGACTCTTCATATACAAAGCTGATCCACATATGAACTCATCTGGTGCAGGTGAAAAGATGCAGTCGGCTACTGCACATGTGTCGAAGGGGGCGTGTGTCACGGCTCTCCTCAGTCAGACTGGAGGTCAACCTCGGTAGATTTTCTCTTGGTGTGATTTGCTACTATATGTTTTTTTATTTGTAGACAATTTATCATATGATGTTTTGGTCTTTTAACAGCTTAATGCAAAGCTGCAGTTCTTCTTTCAGGGTCTCTTGCATCTTAGGATTGTTTTTCCAATTTCATTACCTGGAAACATGTGATTTTGTGGGGAACAAGTGTGGGAAGGCCCATGTTTTAACATGTTCGTTCCAGCTAGAAGTCAATAAAATTCAGAAGAGACAAAAAAAATAATTTTGTTGTTTTATTTAGAGCAAGAATACGTGCATCTCTAGGGTGGCATGATGCCACAGCTTATAGATTGAGGACTTCACAGCAACACAGTTCCTGAAAACCTGAGATTGATCCTCATGTTAGCAGATAAAGAAAGTAAATGATGAGGTTCTTCTATTATTATGACTTGGATAAAAATCTGACTTTATTTTAATGATAATTTTGTAGAAATCCATGAAACTCTAAATAGTTTACAATTTATTTATTTATTTATTTATTTGTGTATTTGTGTATTTATTTATTGTTTTTATCTGTATATTATTATTATTAGTAGTAGTAGTAGTAGCAGTAGTATTTGTTATTATTATTATTATTATTATTATTATTATTATTATATTATTTATTTGTGTATTTATTTATTATTTGTATTTATTTATTTTATCTGTATATTATTATTATTAATTATTATTATTATTATTATTATTATCATCATTAGTTATTATTAATTATTATTATTATTATTATTATTAATTTGTGTATTTATTTATTATTATTTATTTTAATTTGCATATTATTATTAGTATTATTATTTATTGTTATTATTATTATTATTATTTATTTGTGTATTTTTTTAATGTATTTATTTTATTTGTGGCGAAGACAAAACTCCTACATATTTTGAAGTGGCAAGAATAATTCCTATTCCTTTTTTTTTTGTGATAAACATCTTTATCACAAAAGTCTTTATCATTTTCATCTGTAGCATTATGCATGATATCCTCACCTCCTAGTGTGGCAGAGAGGAGAAAATGGGTCCCATATTTCTTGATGAGGTTGTCAGTAATTAGCTTGGCTGAAGGTCTGCGTCCCAGATGTCGAATGTTGCGGATGAACTCGGGCGTAAAGGGCAGAGGAGAGTTCAGAAAATCCCTGCGCTCCACAGCCAGGTTATTCACTTTCCAGCGACCAAACTCCCTGCAAGATAATTAAAGACATAATAAACAAGTCTATATCTAACGACACAATTTAATTAGCAGAGAAAGATAAGTCATGTATACAACACATGAGGGTCAGCTTTACTGTGTGTGTGTGTGTGTGTGTGTGTGTGTTACATACATTCATTTGTTGCATGTATGCTGTATCAGTCTCTCTGTCTGTCTCTGTCTGTCTGTCTGATTCTCTGCCTGTCTGTTTCTGTCTGTCTGTCTGTCTGTCTCTGCCTGTCTGTTTGTTTTTATCTGTCTGTCTGTCTGTTTCTCTCTCTGTCTCTGTCTGTTTCTCTCTGTCTGTCTGTCTTTCTCTCTGTCTGTCTCTGCTTGTCTGTTTGTTTTTATGTCTCTGTTTCTGCCTGTTTCTCTCTCTGTCTGTCTCTGCCTGTCTGTTTTTGTCTGTCTGTCTGTCTGTCTGTCTGTCTGTCTGTCTGTCTGTTTCTCTCTCTTTGTCTTTCTCTCTCTCTGTCTCTGCCTGTTTCTCTCTGTCTGTCTTTCTATCTGTCTGCCTCTCTCTCTGTCTGTCTGTCTTTCTCTCTGGGTGTCTCTGCCTGTTTGTCTCTGTCTGTCTTTCTGTCTGTCTGCCTCTCTCTCTGTCTGGCACTCTGTATGTCTCTCTCTCACACACAGAGATACACACACACTCACAGCTGAACATGTTGTAGTAGGACAGAGTAAAGGGACACACTTTTATACCCGAACACCACATGTGTAATGTAAATGTGGGGGGAGGGGGGGTTGTACAGTGTACAGTGTGAACTCATTAAAAACGTGTTATTTTATATGTTCTTCACACAAAATGATCCAAAGGCAAAGAGTCTGAGGTTACAGTAATAATAAACAGAATCCTTTTTTTTTTTAAACACTGTGACCTGGACAATAGGATTAAAATCATGCAGGAAGTTGAATTAGGACTTGCAGCTGACAGCTGCTTGGTTTAATAAAAACAAACTAGTGCAAATGTGCACTGACAGGAAAGTCCATAAACATCTGGTGATGTCCACTGCATCTGATAAAAGTGAATTCATGCTAAAAACATTGCTTTAAATCCTAAATCTGCTTTACAAGGTACAAAGTCTAAGGTTTCCATACACTTGTGAGTCACATGTCTGTATACACACTGATCCGCCATAACATTTAAACCACCTCCACCACTCACTGTCCATTTTATCAGCTCCACTTACCATATAGGAGCACTTTGTAGTTCTACAATTACTGACTGTAGTCCATCTGTTTCGCTACATACTTTTTTAGCCTGCTTTCACCCTGTTCTTCAATGGTCAAGACCCTCACAGGACCACCACAAAGCAGGAATTATTTAGGAGGTGGATCATTCTCAGTACTGCAGTGACACTGACATGGTGGTAGTGTGTTAGTGTGTGTTGTGCTGGTATGAGTGGATCAGACACAGCAGCGCTGCAGGAGTTTTTAAATACCGTGTCCACTTACTGTCCACTCTATTAGACACTCCTACTTAGTTGTAGATGTACAACCTTGTAGATGTAAAGTCAGAGACGATCGCCCATCTATTACTGCTGTTTGAGTTGGTCATCTTCTAGACCTTCATCAGTGGTCACAGGACGCTGCCCATGGGGCGCTGTTGGCTGGATATTTTTGGTTAGTGGACTATTCTCAGTCCAGCAGTGACAGTGATGTGTTTAAAAACTCCAGCAGCGCTGCTGTGTCTGTACACAATGGAGGCCCTGTCCAGGGTGTGTTTTGACTTTGTAGCATATGTTTCTTATCCTCTGATAAGGAGGACTACGTTGGCGCCTGCACAGAGACGAGGATAGAGTGCGTTGACTAGGGTGTGTCTCTCTGTACACAGTGCTGATCTGCATTGCACTCGTCAAGTGTAGGTGACAAGATGCATTTGGCTGCTGGCCATGTTTCGGAGGGGGCATGGGTTAGCTTCATTCTCCTCAATCAGAGGCGGGTTTAGTGAAAGGTTTGGACAAATGCTGAACAAAGCTCTAATCATTTTAGCGCTAATCAAGGCTGAACACATCGAATTTAAGGGAACGCTGAGTTTAAGGATACAAATTTATCCCTGAAGTGTGTCGAATTTCAAATATTTCAACTTTAGGGGATGTCGAGTTACAAGGTAGTTACAGTGGTTTTAGTGGTTCAGTTGTAGCCTATCGGTAAAGGTACTGGACTGGTAATCATAAGGTTGCTGGATCAAACCCCACCAATGCCAGGTTGCCACTGTTGGGCTCTTGAGCAAGGCACTTAACCCTCAATTGCTTAAACTGTATACTGTAAGTTGCTTTGAATAAATGCACCCACTAATTGTTGAAAATGTAAATGTTTGTTAGTGGCAGTTGTAGTCTAGTGGTTAAGGTAGCAGACCAATTATCAGAAGGTTGCCGTTTCAAGCCCCACCACTACCAGGTTGCCACTGTTGGCCCCTTGAGCAAGGCCATTAACCCTTAATTGCTTAAACTGTATACTGTCACAACTGTAAGTCGCTTTGGATAAAATAATCTGCTAAATACAGAAAATGTAAATAAAATGTTTTATTTTTATATTTCCTTTCTTCTCATGTACGTTAATCCCCACCTCTCTTTATATTCACTTTTTAATTTAGATTAGCATCAAACATCCTTTGTGTGTAACATCCTCCCCATTCTCTCCTCCTTGTGCGCTCTGTTTTGTCTTCAGCTCTGTTCCCAGTCCTGTCTTAGCTCCTTGTTCTGAATGTGTCACACTGTCATGGTTTTCTTCATAAATCTTAGTCTTGTGTTTTGTTTCCTTGATTCATTGTCTATTATTTAGATATCATGCCTACCTCTTTTATCCTGTCTCTATTCGGTTCACTGTATTATACCCTGTTTCTGGTTTCCTTTTGTGTGATCCCAGTTTGGACTCATGCTTAATGAATAGATCTTGATTATGTATTCTACTTTTAATAAAACATTTACTGATATTATACACATGTTGATATTATATACACTCTTCTGTAGACTAAGTGTCACACTGTGATTTCAGTTGCTGTTCAAAGAAATCTTGGGGTTGCGTTTGTGTCTGTAGCTAAGCACGTAAGTTCTGGACTGGAAACCAGAAGGTTGATGAGTAAAATTTTTGATGTACTCAAAAATGTAAGTCGCTTCAGATAAACTCATCTGAATCATCTAAATGTTACAAATGTGTCTATAACATGACCGAAAGAAGACAGAGTTTCTAGAGTACTGTTTTCTTACATACACCGATCAGCCATAACATTAAAACCACCTCCGTGTTTCTACACTCACTATCCATTTTATCAGCTCCACTTAACATATAGGAGCACTTTGTAGTTCTACAATTACTGACTGTAGCCCATCTGTTTCTCTGCATACTTTGTTAGCCCCCTTTAATGCTGTTCTTCAATGGTCAGGACTTTCCCACCACCACAGAGCAGGTATTATTTGGGTGGTGGATCATTCTCAGCACTGCAGTGACACTGACATGGTGGTGGTGTGTTAGTGTGTGTTGTGCTGGTATAAGTGGATAAGACACAGCAGTGCTGATGGAGTTTTTAAACACATCACGGTCACTGCTGGACTGAGAATAGTCCACCAACCTAAAATATCCAGCCAACAGCGCCCTGTGGGCAGCGTCTTGTGACCACTGATGAAGGTCTAGAAGATGACCAACTCAAACAGCAGCAATAGATGAGCGATCGTCTCTGACTTTACATCTACAAAGTGGACCAACTAGGTAGGAGTGTCTAGTAGAGTGGACAGTGAGTGGACACGGTATTTAAAAACTCCAGCAGCTGTGTCTGATCCACTCATACCAGCACAACACACACTAACACACCACCACCATAAAGTATTTAGAGAAACAGATGGACTACAGTCAGTAATTGTAGAATCACAAAGTGCTGCTATATGGTAAGTGGAGCTGATAAAATGGACAGTGAGTGTAGAAACGAGGAGGTGTTTTTAATGTTATGGCTGATCAGTGTATAATTATCAAATAAACAAAAAACTGCTGACCGTCTGTCATAAGTTCTCGAGTCTGTCTGTGTTTTGTTTCATCTAAGCTCCCAAAACCATGAACAGTGGATTTGGCTTCTGTAAATCCTATTAGTTTTGTTATGAATCACTAGTCCAGTACCTTAACTGCTGGCTATGACTGCCTAGGTTACAATTAAACAACCAGTCCTTTGCAATTCTAAAAAAAAAAAAAAAATCACTTTATTATGGACCCCACTCAACTCTTCGGAACACTGGCAATGATGGCAAGTTCCAGTCTGTCTTTAGTCAGGTGAGAAAAAGTGTTCAGCCTCATCCTCAGGTGATGGATGGGGTTGGTATGGCTTGTTGAAGGGACATATATCACATTAAATCAGGAGTAATAACAGGGGCCTCCTGACCAGATGCTTGATTGATTCATTCCTGAAAACACACTTAATTACACCTGCTGTTTTGCAATTCATAAAGACATTATGCATAATTTTATATTTAATTATATATATCATGTTATAGATGAAGAAACTGCAGTATGTACAGATTTGTTTTCCATTTGGATCCGAGTCAAACTCAGTTCCCTCATTAACTGTGAACGTATCTACAGTGAAAGAGTCAATATACCTGACAAGAACTATTACATCACCTGTGATGGGGTCTGCTGGCTGTGGAAAATATGATTCATCTCAATTTCATGTGACACAACGATGAGGTATCCTGAGGAAACCTGATCTGGTATGGGAGCTCTTACTGAAGTAGCCATAGGTTTTATCTTATCTATCTTTAAATAAATAAATAAATAAATAAATAAAGTATCTATATATAGTCTGTGTGTCTGACATATTTATCTGTCTGTCTGTCTATCTATCTATTTATCTATAGTCTGCGTGTCTGTCATATTTCTCTGTCTTTCTGTCTGTCTGTCTGTCTGTCTGTCTGTCTGTCTGTCTGTCTGTCTGTCTGTCTGTCGTCTGTGTGTCTGTCATATTTCTGTCTATCTGTCTGTCATCTTTATCTATCTATCTATCTATCTATCTATCTATCTATCTATCTATCTATCTATCTATCTATCTATTGTCTGTGTGTCCATCATATTTCTCTCTCTGTCTGTCTGTCTGTCTGTCTGTCTGTCTGTCTGTCTGTCTGTCATCTTTGTCTATAATCTGTCTGTCGGTCTGTCTGTCTGTCTGTCTATTTATCTATCTATTGTCTGTCTGTCATCTTTGTCTATAAACTATTTATCTATCTATCTATCTATCTATCTATCTATCTATCTATCTATCTATCTATCTATCTATCTATCTATCTATCTATCTATCTATAGTCAGTGTGTGACATATTTATGTCTGTCTGTCTGTCTGTCTGTCTGTCTGTCTGTCTGTCTGTCTATCCATCCATCCATCCATCCATCCATCCATCCATCCATCCATCCATCCATCCATCCATCCATCCATCCATCCATCCATCTATCTATCTATCTATCTATCTATCTATCTATCTATCTATCTATCTATCTATCTATTGTCTGTGTGTCCATCATATTTCTCTGTGTGTCTGTGTGTCTGTCATCTTTGTCTATAATCTGTCTATCGGTCTGTCTGTCTGTGTGTCTGTCTATTTATCTATCTATTGTCTGTCTGTCATCTTTGTCTATAAACAATTTTTCTGTCTGTCTGTCTGTCTGTCTGTCTGTCTGTCT